>NW_028132717.1:0-91073 GCF_964374135.1 Grampus griseus
CTAAATCATCTAAAAAACAGAGCTACAGAGCATAGGACACTTCCAATCATGGGAGTATATCTAGGGAAGTCTAAAAATCAACAAGACACAAGCACACCACAGTTTAAGGCTACTCTGTTTACAAGAACCTCAACTTCAGTACACCTTAAATATCCCAGGAAAGAGAACAATGGATAAAGAAGATGTGGTACTTATGTACAATGGAATATCTCTTCACCATGAAATCAATGTAATAAGGCTAGTAGAAGGATAAAGAGTGGATTTAGGTCCGATAATACTACTTGAAATAAGTCAAACAGAAAAAGAAACATATCATAAGATGTCACTTATAGAGGGAGGGTAAATATGGCTGCACAAGAAATGAATTACAGAACAGAACAGTGTCTCACATTTAGAAAACACACTTATGTCAGCTTAAGGGGAAAGGAGAGGTGGGGTGATGCATAAAACCAGAGTTTGAAATTAGCACAGATACCGTTCAATAAACCAAATAGGTATTAGACAAGATCTACACCTTGCTCAATGAACTGGCCTCAACACACCCTATACACCGCAGAGAAATATATCTGAGTAATAAGAATCTTAAAACCCATGTATTGATATATCTCCATAAGGGAATCAAGTGTGTGCAGAGCGGCACAAACACAGCAGTGAAAATGAGCTAAACCCCATTATAGAAATAAATTTTAAAAAGAAAACGCTGAAACAATGAAAGAGAAAAATTCTTACAAAATTCGCTCAGGGGCTGTGATGTAACCTGGATTGACCACATATAAACCCACAGCTGGATAAGACATAAGGCTGGACACTTGGGGCTGAGAGGATTGGTGAGCTTTGGTGAGCAACTGCCGAAAGTTTAATGCAATACTTCATGCTACTCAGTCCAAGGGTCCCAACACTCCAGGTTGAAGGGAATCTTCCTACAGCTAAACCATGCTTGGGAAACCCAGCGACTGGTATACCATATGATCGGGAAAGGTTTCTAAAACGCACCTCATTTTTCCTCTCCTGGGGCTCCGGATCGACATTCCAGCCGCTTTACTAACAACATCCCCACATGGAGTCAATGCCTTTAAGTTCTGGTATCGCACAGTCTGCAGTTAGTGCAGAGGATGAATGGGAATAGGGGGAACCAGTGAGAAACTAGCTGTAGCGGTTTCAATGGGCACATGTCACTCTAATGTCACATCAGTAAGAAGAATTAACCAAAGGCACAGCAAGGTGCCCCAGAAGAAAAATAGGGCTTCAAGGAATCCTGTGGTTATGGGGCAAGACCACAAAAATAAGAGCTGAAAAATGGAGCTAAGGGCCACTGCAATTCAAAAACCTGCAGAGTTATAAAGGCTAACTATATTCAAAAAATATATTGAGGTAAGGCTATGAAGAGGCAATGAAAGCAAGGCAGAATTGCAGGAAACCAATTTCAGGAGGTAGACTGGAATTGCATTGAAAGCATAGGAAAAGAGGCAGAACGTCCACAATGATGCACTTGGCCAAAAAGGGCGTATGCGTTTTTTCCTGAATATATTCAGGAAAAAACGCATACGCCCTTTTTGGCCAACCAAGCAAGCTTGCAAAGGAAATCTGCACTACAATGAAGTCTCACTTCCCCCCGGTCAAAAGGGCCATCTGAAAAAAGTGTAAAATCCAGCAAGGCAGGACAGGCCATGGAGAACTGGGAGCCTCGTTATGCTGATGGGCGGGATGTAAATTGCCAACAGACACTCGGGAGAAGTGTATGGTGTTTCCTGAAACATCTAAAAAACAAAGCAACAGAGCCTAGGGCACTTCCACTTATGGTCCTATAGCTTAGGGAAATTAAAATCAAAAAGACACAGCCACCCCAAAGTTTGGAACGGCTCTGTTTACAAGAACCTCGTTTACAGTACAAGTTCAACATCACAGAAAGTGAAAAATGGATAAAGAACTTGTGGTACTTACGTACAATGCAGTATCACTCAGCAATGAAATCTATGTCATCAGGCCCGTAGCAGAATAATGAGTGGATTCAGGTACGATGATTCTAACTGAAATAAGTCACACAGAAAAAGAAACATCATAAGATATCACTAATACACGGAATGTAAACTGGACTACACAGGAACTGAATTACAGAACAGAACAGGGTCTCAAATTAAGAAAATCAATTTATGCTTGCTTAAGGGGAAAGGTGAGTTGGGGTGCTGCATAAAACCAGAGATTGAAATGAGCACAGATAAAGTTCCTTAAGCCAAATATGGAATAGACAAGAGCTACTCCTTGCTCAACGAAATGGACTCAACACCCCATATTAAACGCCTAAGAATGTACCTGACTAGTAAGTATCTTAAAACCTATGGATTGCTATGTCTCCAAAAGAGAATCAAGCGTGTGTACAGGGGCATAAACGCAGCAGTGATAGGATTGGAGAGGTTCGGTGAGCAAATGAAGACCCTTTGAAGTCATATTGCATGGTACCCATTCCACGGGTTTCAACTACTCAGTTTTAAGGTATTCTTCCTTCAGTTAAAACATGCATGTGGAACCTAGAGTATGATCAACCATGTGATCGGGAGACGTGTTCAAATATGTCTCAGTTTTCGTCCCCTGGTACTCGGGTGCAACATTCCAGAGGCTTTACTAACACTCTCCCGACTTGGATAGTCAGTCCCTTAACCTCCTGTTTGGCCCAGTTTGCAATTTCTGCGGAAGATGAACAGGAATAGCGAGAACAAATGAGAGACTAGCTGGAGGTGTCTGGACGGGCAAATTTAACTCTCATTTCCCACCAGGAAGAGGAATTAACCAAAGGCTCAACGTGCCGTGCCGGAACCAGATTAGGGCCTGAAGCCATCCTGCGGTGTTGCGGCCAGCTCACAAGAAAGCGAGTTGAAGAAAGGAGCTCAGGGGCACTGTAATTCACAAACCTGCAGAGTTATAAATGACAGCTATCGTCCAAAAATATACTGAAGTAAGGCTGCCAAGAGGACTTGAAAGCGGGGCAGAATTGCAGGAAACCGATTTCAGGAGGTAGACTGGAATTGCATTGAAAGCATAGGAAAAGAGGCAGAACGTCCACAATGATGCACTTGGCCAAAAAGGGCGTATGCGTTTTTTCCTGAATATATTCAGGAAAAAACGCATACGCACTTTTTGGCCAACCAAGCAAGCTTGCAAAGGAAATCTGCACTACAATGAAGTCTCACTTCCCCCCGGTCAAAAGGGCCATCTGAAAAAAGTGTAAAATCCAGAAAGGCAGGACAGGCCATGGAGAACTGGGAGCCTTGTTATGCTGATGGGTGGGATGTAAATTGCCAACAGACACTCGGGAGAAGTGTATGGTGTTTCCTGAAACATCCAGAAAACAAAGCAACAGAGCCTAGGGCACTTCCACTTATGATCCTATAGCTTAGGGAAATTAAAATCAAAAAGACACAGCCACCCCAAAGTTTGGGACGCCTCTGTTTACAAGAACCTCGTTTACCGTACAAGTTCAGTATCACAGAAAGCGGAAAATGGATAAAGAACTTGTGGTACTTACGTACAATGCAGTATCACTCAGCAATGAAATCTATGTCATCAGGCCCGTAGCAGCATAATGAGCGGATTCAGGTACGATGATTCTAACTGAAACAAGTCACACAGAAAAAGAAACATCATAAGATATCACTAATACACGGAATGTAAACTGGACTACAGAGGAACTGAATTACAGAACAGAACAGGGTCTCAAATTTAGAAAACCAACTTATGCTTGCATAAGGGTAAAGGTGAGTTGGGGTGCTGCATAAAACCAGAGATTGAAATGAGCACAGATAAAGTTCCTTAAGCCAAATATGGAATAGACAAGAGCTACTCCTTGCTCAACGAAATGGACTCAACACCCCATATGAAACGCCTAAGAATGTACCTGACTAGTAAGTATCTTAAAACCTATGGATTGCTATGTCTCCAAAAGAGAATCAAGCGTGTGTACATGGGCATAAACGCAGCAGTGATAGGATTGGAGAAGTTCGGTGAGCAAATGAAGACCCTTTGAAGTCATATTGCATGGTACCCATTCCACGGGTCTCAACTCTCCAGGTTTAAGGTATTCTTCCTTCAGCTAAAACATGCATGTGGAACCCAGAGTATGATCAACCCTGTGAACGGGAGACGTGTTCAAATATGTCTCAGTTTTCCTCCCCTGGTACTCGGGTGCAACATTCCAGACGCTTTACTGACACTCTCCCCACTTGGAGAGTCAGCGCCTTTAAACTCCTGTTTGGCCCAGTTGGCAATTTCTGCGGAAGATGAACAGGAATAGGGAGAACCAATGAGAGACTAGCTGGAGGTGTCTGGACGGGCAAATTTAACTCTCATTTCCCACCAGGAAGAGGAACTAACCAAAGGCTCAGCGTGCCGTGCCAGAACCAGATTAGGGCCTGAAGCCATCCTGTGGTGTTGCGGCCAGGTCACAAGAAAGCGAGTTGAAGAAAGGAGCTCAGGGGCACTGTAATTCACAAACCTGCAGAGTTATAAATGACAGCTATCGTCCAAAAATATACTGAAGTAAGGCTGCCAAGAGGACTTGAAAGCGGGGCAGAATTGCAGGAAACCGATTTCAGGAGGTAGACTGGAATTGCATTGAAAGCATAGGAAAAGAGGCAGAACGTCCACAATGATGCACTTGGCCAAAAAGGGCGTATGCGTTTTTTCCTGAATATATTCAGGAAAAAACGCATACGCCCTTTTTGGCCAACCAAGCAAGCTTGCAAAGGAAATCTGCACTACAATGAAGTCTCACTTCCCCCCGGTCAAAAGGGCCATCTGAAAAAAGTGTAAAATCCAGAAAGGCAGGACAGGCCATGGAGAACTGGGAGCCTTGTTATGCTGATGGGCGGGATGTAAATTACCAACAGACACTCGGGAGAAGTGTATGGTGTTTCCTGAAACATCCAGAAAACAAAGCAACAGAGCCTAGGGCACTTCCACTTATGGTCCTATAGCTTAGGGAAATTAAAATCAAAAAGACACAGCCACCCCGAAGTTTGGAACGGCTCTGTTTACAAGAACCTCGTTTACAGTACAAGTTCAACATCACAGAAAGTGAAAAATGGATAAAGAAGTTGTGGTATTTACTTACAAAGCAATATCACTCAGCAATGAAATCTATGTCATCAGGCCTTTAGCAGCACAATGAGTGGATTCAGTTATGATGATTCTAACTGAAATAAGTCACACAGAAAAAGAAACATCATAAGATATCAGTAATACACGGAATGTAAACTTGGCTACACAGGAACTGAATTACAGAACAGAACAGGGTCTCAAATTTAGAAAACCAACTTATGCTTGCTTAAGGGTAAAGGTGAGTAGGGGTGCTGCATAAAACCAGAGATTGAAAGGAGCACAGATAAAGTTCCTTAAGCCAAATATGGAATAGACAAGAGCTACTCCTTGCTCAACGAAATGGACTCAACACCGCATATTAAACGCCTAAGAATGTACTTGACTAGTAAGTATCTTAAAACCTATGGATTGCTATGTCTCCAAAAGAGAATCAAGCATGTGTACAGGGGCATAAACGCAGCAGTGATAGGATTGGAGAGGTTCGGTGAGCAAATGAAGACCCTTTGAAGTCATATTGCATGGTACACATTTCACGGGTTTCAACTCTCCAGGTTTAAGGTATTCTTCCTTCAGCTAAAACATGCATGTGGAACCCAGAGTATGATCAACCGTGTGAACAGGAGACGTGTTCAAATATGTCTCACTTTTCCTCCCCTGGTACTCGGGTGCAACATTCCATATGCTTTACTAACACTCTCCCGACTTGGAGAGTCAGTCCCTTTAACCTCCTGTTTGGCCCAGTTTGCAATTTCTGCGGAAGATGAACAGGAATAGCGAGAACCAATGAGAGACTAGCTGGAGGTGTCTGGACGGGCAAATTTAACTCTCATTTCCCACCAGGAAGAGGAACTAACCAAAGGCTCAGCGTGCCGTGCCGGAACCAGATTAGGGCCTGAAGCCATCCTGCGGTGTTGCGGCCAGGTCACAAGAAAGCGAGTTGAAGAAAGGAGCTCAGGGGCACTGTAATTCACAAACCTGCAGAGTTATAAATGACAGCTATCGTCCAAAAATATACTGAAGTAAGGCTGCCAAGAGGACTTGAAAGCGGGGCAGAATTGCAGGAAACCGATTTCAGGAGGTAGACTGGAATTGCATTGAAAGCATAGGAAAAGAGGCAGAACGTCCACAATGATGCACTTGGCCAAAAAGGGCGTATGCGTTTTTTCCTGAATATATTCAGGAAAAAACGCATACGCCCTTTTTGGCCAACCAAGCAAGCTTGCAAAGGAAATCTGCACTACAATGAAGTCTCACTTCCCCCCGGTCAAAAGGGCCATCTGAAAAAAGTGTAAAATCCAGAAAGGCAGGACAGGCCATGGAGAACTGGGAGCCTTGTTATGCTGATGGGAGGGATGTAAATTGCCAACAGACGCTCGGGAGAAGTGTATGGTGTTTCCTGAAACATCTACAAAACAAAGCAACAGAGCCTAGGGCACTTCCACTTATGGTCCTATAGCTTAGGGAAATTAAAATCAAAAAGACACAGCCACCCCAATGTTTGGGACGCATCTGTTTACAAGATCCTTGTTTACAGTACATGTTCAACATCGCAGAAAGTGAAAAATGGATAAATAAGTTGTATTTACTTACAAAGCAATATCACTCAGCAATGAAATCTATGTCATCAGGCCCTTAGCAGCACAATGAGTGGATTCAGGTATGATGATTCTAACTGAAATAAGTCATACATAAAAAGAAACATCATAAGATATCAGTAATACACGGAATGTAAACTTGGCTACACAGGAACTGAATTACAGAACAGAACAGGGTCTCAAATTTAGAAAACCAACTTCTGCTTGCTTAAGGGGAAAGGTGAGTTGGGGTGCTGCATAAAACCAGAGATTGAAATGAGCACAGATAAAGTTCCTGAAGCCAAATACGGAATAGACAAGAGCTACTCCTTGCTCAAAGAAATGGACTCAACACCGCATATTAAACGCCTAAGAATGTAGCTGACTAGTAAGTATCTTAAAACCTATGGATTGCTATGTCTCCAAAAGAGAATCAAGCATGTGTACAGGGGCATAAACGCAGCAGTGATAGGATTGGTGAGGATCGATGAGCAAATGAAGACCGTTTGAAGTCATATTGCATGGTACCCATTCCACGGGTTTCAACTACCCAGGTTTAAGTTATTCTTCATTCAGCTAAAACATGCATGTGGAACCTAGAGTATGATCAACCATGTGATCGGGAGACGTGTTCAAATATGTCTCAGTTTTCATCCCCTGGTACTCGGGTGCAACATTCCAGATGCTTTACTAACAGTCTCCCGAATTGGAGAGTCAGTCCGTTTAACCTCCTGTTTGGCCCAGTTTGCAATTTCTGCGGAAGATGAACAGGAATAGGGAGAACCAATGAGAGACTAGCTGGAGGTGTCTGGAAGGGCAAATTTAACTCTCATTTCCCAGCAGGAAGAGGAATTAACCAAAGGCTCAGCGTGCCGTGCCGGAACCAGATTAGGGCCTGAAGCCATCCTGCGGTGTTGCGGCCATCTCACAAGAAAGCGAGTTGAAGAAAGGAGCTCAGGGGCACTGTAATTCACAAATCTGCAGAGTTATAAATGACAGCTATCATCCAAAAATATACTGAAGTAAGGCTGCCAAGAGGACTTGAAAGCGGGGCAGAATTGCAGGAAACCGATTTCAGGAGGTAGACTGGAATTGCATTGAAAGCATAGGAAAAGAGGCAGAACGTCCACAATGATGCACTTGGCCAAAAAGGGCGTATGCGTTTTTTCCTGAATATATTCAGGAAAAAACGCATACGCCCTTTTTTGCCAACCAAGCAAGCTTGCAAAGGAAATCTGCACTACAATGAAGTCTCACTTCCCCCCGGTCAAAAGGGCCATCTGAAAAAAGTGTAAAATCCAGAAAGGCAGGACAGGCCATGGAGAACTGGGAGCCTCGTTATGCTGATGGGCGGGATGTAAATTGCCAACAGACACTCGGGAGAAGTGTATGGTGTTTCCTGAAACATCTAAAAAACAAAGCAACAGAGCCTAGGGCACTTCCACTTATGGTCCTATAGCTTAGGGAAATTAAAATCAAAAAGACACAGCCACCCCAAAGTTTGGGACGCCTCTGTTTACAAGAACCTCGTTTACCATACAAGTTCAATATCACAGAAAGTGAAAAATGGATAAAGAACTTGTGGTACTTATTTACAATGCAGTATCACTCAGCAATGAAATCTATGTCATCAGGCCCGTAGCAGCATAATGAGTGGATTCAGGTACGATGATTCTAACTGAAATAAGTCACACAGAAAAAGAAACATCATAAGATATCAGTAATACACGGAATGTAAACTTGGCTACACAGGAACTGAATTACAGAACAGAACAGGGTCTCAAATTTAGAAAACCATCTTATGCTTGCTTAAGGGGAAAGGTGAGTTGGGGTGCTGCATAAAACCAGAGATTGAAATGAGCACAGATAAAGTTCCTTAAGCCAAATATGGAATAGACAAGAGCTACTCCTTGCTCAACGAAATGGACTCAACACCGCATATTAAACGCCTAAGTATGTACCTGACTAGTAAGTATCTTCAAACCTATGGATTGCTATGTCTCCAAAAGAGAATCAAGCATGTGTACAGGGGCATAAACGCAGCAGTGATAGGATTGGAGAGGTTCGGTGAGCAAATGAAGACCCTTTGAAGTCATATTGCATCGTACCCATTCCACGGGTTTCAACTACCCAGGTTTAAGTTATTCTTCATTCAGCTAAAACATGCATGTGGAACCTAGAGTATGATCAACCATGTGATCGGGAGACGTGTTCAAATATGTCTCAGTTTTCGTCCCCTGGTACTCGGGTGCAACATTCCAGATGCTTTACTAACAGTCTCCCGAATTGGAGAGTCAGTCCGTTTAACCTCCTGTTTGGCCCAGTTTCCAATTTCTGCGGAAGATGAACAGGAATAGGGAGAACCAATGAGAGACTAGCTGGAGGTGTCTGGACGGGCAAATTTAACTCTCATTTCCCAGCAGGAAGAGGAATTAACCAAAGGCTCAGCGTGCCGTGCCGGAACCAGATTAGGGCCTGAAGCCATCCTGCGGTGTTGCGGCCATCTCACAAGAAAGCGAGTTGAAGAAAGGAGCTCAGGGGCACTGTAATTCACAAATCTGCAGAGTTATAAATGACAGCTATCATCCAAAAATATACTGAAGTAAGGCTGCCAAGAGGACTTGAAAGCGGGGCAGAATTGCAGGAAACCGATTTCAGGAGGTAGACTGGAATTGCATTGAAAGCATAGGAAAAGAGGCAGAACGTCCACAATGATGCACTTGGCCAAAAAGGGCGTATGCGTTTTTTCCTGAATATATTCAGGAAAAAACGCATACGCCCTTTTTGGCCAACCAAGCAAGCTTGCAAAGGAAATCTGCACTACAATGAAGTCTCACTTCCCCCCGGTCAAAAGGGCCATCTGAAAAAAGTGTAAAATCCAGAAAGGCAGGACAGGCCATGGAGAACTGGGAGCCTTGTTAATGCTGATGGGAGGGATGTAAATTGCCAACAGCCACTCGGAAGAAGTGTATGGTGTTTCCTGAAACATCTACAAAACAAAGCAACAGAGCCTAGGGCACTTCCACTTATGGTCCTATAGCTTAGGGAAATTAAAATCAAAAAGACACAGCCACCCCAAAGTTTGGGACGCATCTGTTTACAAGATCCTTGTTTACAGTACATGTTCAACATCGCAGAAAGTGAAAAATGGATAAAGAAGTTGTATTTACTTACAAAGCAATATCACTCAGCAATGAAATCTATGTCATCAGGCCCTTAGCAGCACAATGAGTGGATTCAGGTATGATGATTCTAACTGAAATAAGTCACACATAAAAAGAAACATCATAAGATATCAGTAATACACGGAATGTAAACTTGGCTACACAGGAACTGAATTACAGAACAGAACAGGGTCTCAAATTTAGAAAACCAACTTCTGCTTGCTTAAGGGGAAAGGTGAGTTGGGGTGCTGCATAAAACCAGAGATTGAAATGAGCACAGATAAAGTTCCTGAAGCCAAATACGGAATAGACAAGAGCTACTCCTTGCTCAAAGAAATGGACTCAACACCGCATATTAAACGCCTAAGAATTTACCTGACTAGTAAGTATCTTAAAACCTATGGATTGCTATGTCTCCGAAAGAGAATCAAGCATGTGTACAGGGGCATAAACGCAGCAGTGATAGGATTGGTGAGGTTCGATGAGCAAATGAAGACCCTTTGAAGTCATATTGCATGGTACCCACTCCACGGGTTTCAACTACCCAGGTTTAAGTTATTCTTCATTCAGCTAAAACATGCATGTGGAACCTAGAGTATGATCAACCATGTGATCGGGAGACGTGTTCAAATATGTCTCAGTTTTCGTCCCCTGGTACTCGGGTGCAACATTCCAGATGCTTTACTAACAGTCTCCCGAATTGGAGAGTCAGTCCGTTTAACCTCCTGTTTGGCCCAGTTTGTAATTTCTGCGGAAGATGAACAGGAATAGGGAGAACCAATGAGAGACTAGCTGGAGGTGTCTGGACGGGCAAATTTAACTCTCATTTCCCAGCAGGAAGAGGAATTAACCAAAGGCTCAGCGTGCCGTGCCGGAACCAGATTAGGGCCTGAAGCCATCCTGCGGTGTTGCGGCCATCTCACAAGAAAGCGAGTTGAAGAAAGGAGCTCAGGGGCACTGTAATTCACAAATCTGCAGAGTTATAAATGACAGCTATCATCCAAAAATATACTGAAGTAAGGCTGCCAAGAGGACTTGAAAGCGGGGCAGAATTGCAGGAAACCAATTTCAGGAGGTAGACTGGAATTGCATTGAAAGCATAGGAAAAGAGGCAGAACGTCCACAATGATGCACTTGGCCAAAAAGGGCGTATGCGTTTTTTCCTGAATATATTCAGGAAAAAACGCATACGCCCTTTTTTGCCAACCAAGCAAGCTTGCAAAGGAAATCTGCACTACAATGAAGTCTCACTTCCCCCCGGTCAAAAGGGCCATCTGAAAAAAGTGTAAAATCCAGAAAGGCAGGACAGGCCATGGAGAACTGGGAGCCTCGTTATGCTGATGGGCGGGATGTAAATTGCCAACAGACACTCGGGAGAAGTGTATGGTGTTTCCTGAAACATCTAAAAAACAAAGCAACAGAGCCTAGGGCACTTCCACTTATGGTCCTATAGCTTAGGGAAATTAAAATCAAAAAGACACAGCCACCCCAAAGTTTGGGACGCCTCTGTTTACAAGAACCTCGTTTACCATACAAGTTCAATATCACAGAAAGTGAAAAATGGATAAAGAACTTGTGGTACTTATTTACAATGCAGTATCACTCAGCAATGAAATCTATGTCATCAGGCCCGTAGCAGCATAATGAGTGGATTCAGGTACGATGATTCTAACTGAAATAAGTCACACAGAAAAAGAAACATCATAAGATATCAGTAATACACGGAATGTAAACTTGGCTACACAGGAACTGAATTACAGAACAGAACAGGGTCTCAAATTTAGAAAACCATCTTATGCTTGCTTAAGGGGAAAGGTGAGTTGGGGTGCTGCATAAAACCAGAGATTGAAATGAGCACAGATAAAGTTCCTTAAGCCAAATATGGAATAGACAAGAGCTACTCCTTGCTGAACGAAATGGACTCAACACCCCATATTCAACGCCTAGGAATATACCTGCCTAGTAAGAATTATAAAAGCAATGGATTTATATATCTCTGTAAGAGAATCAAGAGTGTGTACAGCGGCATTAAAGCAGTGAAAATCAGCTAAATTCCGTATTAAAAATAAATTTCTTAAACAAAACACAATGACAGTGAAATAGAGAGCAATACTTAAGTAATTCATTCAAGGCTTCTGATGCAACCTGCATTTACCATATCTACACCCAGAGCTGGGTGACACATAAGGCTGGACACTTGGGGCTCATAAGATTGGTGAGGTTCGGTGAGCAAATGCAGACCCTTTGAACTCATATTTCATGGTACCCATTCCATGGGTCTCAACTCTCCAGGTTTAAGGGATTCTTCCTTCAGCTAAAACATGCATGTGGAACCCAGAGTATGATCTACCATGTGATCGAGAAACGTGTTCAAATGTGTCTCACTTTTCGTTCCCTGGTACTCGGGTGCAACATTCCAGACGCTTTACTAACACTCTCCCGACTTGGAGGGTCAGTCCCTTTAACCTCCTGTTTGGCCCAGTTTGCAATTTCTGCGGAAGATGAACAGGAATAGGGAGAACCAATGAGAGACTAGCTGGAGGTGTCTGGACGGGCAAATTTAACTCTCATTTCCCACAGGGAAGAGGAATAAACCAAAGGCTCAGCATGCCGTGCCGGAACCAGATTAGGGCCTGAAGCAATCCTGCGGTGTTGTGGCCAGCTCAAAAGAAAGCGAGTTGAAGAAAGGAGCTCAGGGGCACTGTAATTCACAAACCTGCAGATTTATAAATGACAGCTATTGTCCGAAAATATACTGAAGTAGGGCTGCCAAGAGGACTTGAATGCGGGGCAGAATTGCAGGAAACCGATTTCAGGAGGAATCGGAATTGGATTGCATTTAAAACACAGGAAAAGAGGAAGAACGTCGACAATGATGCACTTGACCAAAAAAGGCGTATGTGTTTTTTCCTGAATATATTCAGGAAAAAACTCATACGCCCTTTTTGGCCAACCAAGCAAGCTTGCAAAGGAAATCTGCACTACAATGAAGTCTCACTTCCCCCCGGTCTAAAGGGCCATCTGAAAAAAGTGTAAAATCCAGAAAGGCAGAACAGGCCATGGAGAACTGGGAGCCTTGTTATGCTGATGGGCGGGATGTAAATTACCAACAGCCACTCTGTAGAAGTGTATGGTGTTTCCTGAAACATCTAAAAAACAAAGCAACAGAGCCTAGGGCACTTCCACTTATCGTCCTATAGTTTAGGGAAATTAAAATCAAAAAGACACAGCCACCCCAAAATTTGGGATGGCTCTTTTTACAGGAATCTCTTCTGCGGCACAAGTTAAATATCCCAGAGAGCAAATAATGGATAAAGAAGTTGCGGTACTTATGTACAACAGAATACCATCAGCAATGAAATCTATGTCACCAGGCCCGTACCAGCATAATGAGTGGATTGAGGCACGATGATTCTAAGTGAAAGAAGTCACACAGAAAAAGAAACATCATAAGGTATCACTAATACACGGAATGTGAACTTGGCTACACATGAACTGAATTACAAAACAGAACAGGGTCTCAAATTTAGAAAACCAACTTATGCTTGCTTAAGGGGGAAGGTGAGTTGGGGTGCTGCATAAAAGCAGAGTTTGAAATTAGCACAGATACCGTTCCATAAGCCAAATATGTAATAGACAAGACCTACCCCTTGCTCAACGAAATGGATTCAACAATGAGGTATCACCTCACACCTGGTAGAATAGGCATCATAGAAAATCTACAAACAAAAAATGCTGGAAAGGGTGTGGAGAAAAGGAACCCTCTTCCACTATTGTTGGGAATATAAATTGATACAGTCATTATGGAGAACAATATGGAATTTCTTAAGAAACTAACAATAGAATTACCATATGATACAGCAATCCCAGTACTGGACATATACCCAGACAAAACCATAAATCAAAAAGAGTCATTCACCGCAATGTTCATTGCATCACTATTTACAATATCGAGGTAATGGAAGCAACCTAAATGCCCACAGACAGACGAATGCATAAAGCTGTGGTACATATATAAAATGGAATATTACTAAGCCATGAAAAGGAATGAAATTGGGTCATTTGTAGAGATGTCGATGGATCTAGAGACTGTCATACAGAGTGAAGTAAGTCAGAAAGAGAAAAACAAATCTTGTATATTCATGCATATATGTGGAACCTAGAAAAACTGTACAGATTAACCATTTTGCAAGGCATAAATAGAGCAAACGTATGGACAACAAGGGGGGAAAGCTGTTGGGGGGGTGGTGGTGGGAGGAGTTGAGAGACTGGGATTGGCATGTATACATTTATATGTATAAAATAGATAACCAATAAGAACCTGCTGTATAAAAATATAAAATAAAATTCAAAATTATAAAGAAATAAAATTTAAAAAATAAAACAGAAAAAACAATTATTCCCTGCACATACATGTATTTATATGAATAAATTATTTCCATGCTTATATCTGTAAATACAAAAAAGAGGAATAAAATCTACCTTGAACCAAAAACGAAAAAGAGAAAAAAACACAGAACCCACCAGTTACACAGAGGAAAACCGTATCAGGGCACTTGCTCCAGTTGTAAACAATTCTGAAGTTGGTCAGTGGTGGGGAATCGTCTCCCATTCAGCCAGCAGCCCCCACGCAACAAGCGTCCTCATTGCAAAGCTGGGGCACCGTGCCGAGGCATCTGTGAGTAAACGTGAGCTGAGCCCCAGGCCAGTTGCTGCTGAACTATTCCCACCCGTCCCAGGTAAAACACCTGAATATATACAAGGACTTGAAAGCCTAGAGGAAGGGCCATAGAGCCACATGAGTGACAGCATGCCGGCCGACTTGGTGCCTGCAGGCCAGCCAGGATGGTCCTGGCCCTGGGTGCTCTTCTGGAAGATTTCCATTTCCCTGCCTGAGATACCCGTCCTGTCCCTGCCCCCACTGCTTTTTTCCTTCCTCACCTCTGCCCAGGGAGAAATTCCAGCAGCAGGTATGGGTGACACATCCTCTTCTTTAGCAGGTGGCAGCCTGGCAACTGCTGCAGAAAGTCCAGCAGAGCCCCACTCACACTGGGCCACCCACAAAGCCGTGGCCTCTCACTCCCTCTCACCAGCCCAGCCCCGAGACTGCTGACAGGGCAGAGAAAATGGTGTCAGGCACGGCTGCAGGGGCTCTTGCTGCCTGGAGTGGTATTTATATTGATCTCAACCCAGGCACACCTGGGGAGGGCTGGCCGGCACGGTAAGGCTGCCCAGGTCAGCCAATCATCACCCCTCAGGGGCTCACAGTTGCAGAAAATGGAACTTGCTGAACCGGCCAGGTCCAAGGAACAGGTGTGGGCTCCTGAGAGTCAGGATAGACAAGGGGCTGCAGCTTTGGCTTGTTTTCTAATCATTTTATCTGGCCCATGAGTGGGAGACAACTTCAAGAAAACCCTCTCCTAATGAGAGGAACCCAGGAGTCAGGGAGAGGAGGGGTGGGTGGTGGTTGGAGACAGAGGCCTGGTGCCCCGGGTGCAGTGGAAGTCTCTGGAAGACCAGGTGGAGGGAGGCCTCACGGAGTGATGCCCAGGGTCACAGACCTGTCGCAGCTGCTGTTTGTTAGTTCAAGTCCTGCTCTGAGGTGCTCTGTGTCAGCTCTGAGCGACAGGTGAGCTGGGGGTGCTCTGCAATGAGGGCTATGTGCACGGTTCCTGTGTGCCCAGCCCTGCCACGGTACCTGCAAGGGTAGCTCTGTATCCTGGGAGGGGCCTGACCACGAGAGCCCCGTGGGCTGGGGTGGGGGTGGGGTACCTGCCCAGGTGAGCTCCATATTCTGGGATTGGTCTGACCACGAGAGCCCCATGGGCTGCTGGGGACCTGGTAAAGGATGTCAGGACAGTCAGTGAAGCCACCGAGGATATACCTCCAGTTGCTCCTAATTCCTACACCCTGCTGGTCATTCTACCAACCACCAGGACATGGTATTCTGTATTAGTCTTCAATGATGCCTTCTTTTGTATTCCATTAGTCCCAGAGTCACAAGAAATTTTGGCTTGTGAGTGGCAGGACTCAACATACAACTAAAACAATACTTCCGGGCCGTCTGGACCCAAGGGTGCAAAAATTCCCACACCATCTTTGGGGAAAGCTTAGCTAAAGACCTAAAAGTTCTACCTCTGGAAAAGGAAACCCTCCTTCAATATGCAGACGACATTCTGATAGCCAGCCCTACTAAGGAGGCCTCTGAACTACCAAGCCAATAAAGGATAGAAGTTGTCCAAGAAAAAGCTCAAATATCACAGACTGCGGTGACCTGCCTGGGCTTCATTCTCACAGAAGGTCAGAGAAGCCCATCCCAGGAAAGGGAAGAAACCATTTTCAGCCTTACCCCTTTCTAAAACTAGAAGACAGCTTAGGGGTTCCTGGGGAGGCCAGGGTTTGCTGCTTCTGGATCCCTAACTACAGTCTACTAGCTGGGCCTCTATATGAAACACTGAAAGGAAAAGATGATGATCCTTTTGAATAGAATCCAGAAGTGGCCTTTCAAGAATGGAAAGAGCAGTCAATTCAGACCCTTGCCCTGGAACTCCCTAATTTAGCTAAACCCTTTGACCTTTACATTCCCGGTGAAAGGTGAATCGCCATTGGAGAATTAGTGCAAAAACTGGGACCACTTGAAATGGAACAATGCAAGAATGCCATCCAGGTAGGATAAACTACGGTCACTAAGGGGCTTGGCCCACTGCCACATCTGGCCAAGATACTGGCGGTATCTAAAAACCTGGAAATCAGCAGCCCAAAAGTCCACCTCCCTCCTAAGGGAAAAGGACCCCACGTGGTGATCCTAACCACCAACCATGCCCTGAAGTTGCAGGGTTCGCTCCGTGGGCACACCGACCTCGAGTGAGGAGGCCCTCCAACTCCAACATCCAGAGAGATAACCGGGGGCAACAGGGCACCATGACGACTCGTGTGAACATCACTTGACCTGGAGTTTCTCTCATAAAACAACAAGAGTGTGTCCCAAAAGAGTAGACTACTGCTTGCAGGACTTACTGCACCCAGCGGGGAGCTAATAATCTTGGTGGGGGAACAGTATACCACACTGTCACCATAGAAAAGCCTACAGACACCGTGATGATGGTGGCCAATAAGACCGGCTGAACTCCTGTTTACTTCAAAAGGCTGTTGACTCAGTAGCCATCATGGTCCTTATCACCACTGACCCTGGACTGTCTGGGAGTTGAGCGGGCAGGGCTCTGACACCTGGTGCTGTTTGTACGTTAATTCAGGGGCCTAATTGAAGAAAGTGCAGACTACTGGTCAGAGCATCTAGGCTGGCAGAAACGGTCAGCCTAAGGTGGCCGAACAAATGTGGGGCGGGGTGAAACCGGCCCCCACAGCGTCTCTGCACATCTCTTTCCTGGACCCTTAAAGGTCATTAGAATCTATAACACTTCCAATGCTGGTGCTCAGGTGGACGAGCAGGGAGGCAGGGGTCCTGGGGACAATCAACGTCACCGGGAGGCTGCTGGGGAGAAGCTCTGACCCTCGCCCCAGGGTATGAGGGCTCCCAACTCAGCACTCAGCAGTTACAGAAGAAATGTCTGCACCCTCAGCACTCCAAGAATGAGGAACGGGACAAAAGGCAGAGGAGGGGTTTGTCCCCAGCAAAGCCCATTAAAAATCCCTGGGAGATAAACATAGAATCTGGGCAATAAAGTCAAGTCTAGCCTTTTTTATCCTTTGTGCTTTGTCTAATTTCACGTGCTCCTAGGGTCCCGCATGCAGAGGTTCCACACCCGGCACTTCAGACCAGATTTCCTAGTGCAGAATGGCTGGGTCGACACCTCAGCTCCTGGGGCCCAGTGCAGACTCCACGATATAGAGCCTGAGCTACAGCCAACCCGGCCCTCGAGAGCTCCGCCGCCTCCCTCCCTCCCACTGACTCTGACAGGATCTCTACACAGCAGCCCAGCCCACAGCCCACGGGGTAGTGCATGCTCTCACCTCTCCATTCTCTGATCAAAATATAAAGTTTCCTTTGCTTGTGAACCAAACTCAGTCTCGATCTGTTGGCCCCAATGACACTGGGCAGGGGGACACTTGTTGGGGTCCACTCTGGAGGATCAGTAACAGAAATTGAGACTATTGTAACCTCAATGAACAGATGTGTGAGCCAAACTGTAGTTAACATAGAACAGTGTATAAGGCTCGGGTAAAATAAGATGTTTCTAACACTTCCATTTGATATTTCCATCACTTTTTATAAGCAAGTTCAGTGAAAAGGTTTGTCTTATTTGTCAGGTCAATATTAGAGAAACGAAGTGATTTCTTTCCAAGGATGTACATCTAATAATCTTGGTTAAACCTTCAATCTTGTTTTAAATGCTTTTCCATTGAAAATGATACCTCTCTTTCAGCTCCCCCATTTCTGAGAAGTATAAAATCTTATAATTTATTATTACCAAAGGGGAAAGGTGGGAGGAGGGATAAATTAACAGTTTGGAATTAACACATACACACTGCTATGTATAAAATAGATCATCAACAAGGAACTACTGTATAGCACAGGGAACTACACTCAACATTTTGCAATAACCTATAAGGGGAAATAATCTGAAAAAGAATAGATATTTTTATTGACATCATCTATCAATGATAGTTAAAGTGTAGCCTAAGGGAAGCTGGTGGTGAGTGCTTCTGACCCTGAAGACTTCAATCATCTAAAGTTTGGACTCTGCCTACTTCCCAAGGCCCTTAATGAACATATGTGTAGCCGTAGCTTAAAAACTTCCCCAGTTTGGGTTTCGGGGAGACACTGATTTTGAAAAAGCCCTGGTGTTCTCCTTACATGAATGGGACTCTTCCTACTGCTAAAACATGTCTGTCACACCCAGAGGATGGTATACCGTCTGATCGGGAAGAGTTTGGAAAAGGCATCTCATCTCCTCATCTCCTGGTGCTCGGGTTCACCCCTCCAGCGTCTTTACTAACAGTCTCCCCACTTGGAGATGTCAGCACTGTCAACATCCTGTTGCGTACAGTTTGGAATTTGTCCAGAGGATGAAGCGGAAGGATGAGGAACAATGAGAGACAAGTCCTAGGTGTTCAGACAGGCACATGTCACTCTAATTTCCAATCAGGAAGACGAATTGACCAAAGGCTAGGGTTGCCCATGGAAACAGTATAGGGCTTGAGGAAATCCCGCTGCTTTGTGGCCAGTTCCCATAAACACAAGTTGAACAATGGAACTCAGGGGCAGTAAAATTCACAAAACTGCAGAGTTGAAAATATCCATCACTGAAAAATGTCTTGAGGAAAGTCAGAGAAAAGGACTTGTAAGCAAGGGAGAATGGCAGGAAAGGGATTTGAGGAGGTAGAAAGGACTCGCCATTAAGCACAAGAAAAGGAGCTGAACATTGCCAACATTGCAGTTGGCCAAAAAGGGTGCATGCGTTTTTTTCTGTATATATTCAAGAAAAGGGCATACACTTTTTTAGCCAACCAAACAGGTGGGCACTGGAAGTCAATACTACAAAAGATATCACTTCGCATCAGTCAGAAGAGCCATCCTCATAAAGCGTAAATAACAGAAATGCAGGACAGGGCAACGAGAAGAGGGAGCCCTGTGAGACTTATAGTGGAAATGTATATTGCCAACGGCCATTCTGGAAAAGTGTATTGTGTTTACTAAAGCATCTAAAAAATGAGCTACAGAGCATAGGGCACTTGCACTCATGGGCGTATATCTTGGGAAAAACAAAAATCGAGAGGACACAGTCACCCCAATGTTTACCCCCTCTCTGTTTAAAAGATCCTCGACTAGGATATAACTTAAATGTCTCTGGAGGGAAAAAATGGATAGAGATGTGGTACTTAGGTAGAGTGGAATATTATTCAGCCTGGAAATCAATGAAATATGGCCAGTTGTAACAACTCCGGAGGAGTTACGTATGATCATTCTAAGTGACAGAATTCAAAAAGAAAAAGACACATATCATAAGATATCACTTAAAGGTGGAATCCAAAATGGCTACACATGAAATAAATTACAAAACAAAAACATAGTCAAATATGTAGAAAACACGCATAAGGCTGCTAAACGGGAAAGGTGGGGAGGGGTGAGGCATCATCCAGGAGGTTGAAATTAGCAAAGATACCATTCCAAATACCAAACTGATAATCAACAAGGCCTACACGGTAGCTAAAAGAACTGCACTCAGCACACTCAAGTCACCGGAAAAGAATATATACGACTGGTAAGAATCTGAAAAAGAATTTATTGATGACTCTCTGTACGTGAATCAAGTGGATGTACAGCAGCAAGAAACAGAGCTTTGAAAATCAGCTGTAACCAATATAGTAATAAATTGAAAAAAATAAACGACAGAGAGACAGAGAAAACCTCTTACAACTTTTCCTCAGGGACGGTGATGCAACATGGATTGAACACATCTAGACCCACAGCAGGATGAGACATAAGGCTGGAAACTGTTTGCGCTAAGAGAAATGTGAGGTTGGGTGAGGAAATGCACACCCTTTAAAGTAATACTACCTGGTACCCATTCAATGGGTCCCAAATCTGCAGGTTCAAGGGATCTTCCTACAGCTAAAACATGCATGGAAAACCCAGAGGACTGTACACCATGTGATCGGGAGATGTGTCTAAAATGCACCTCATTTATCCTCTCCTGGTGCTCCTGTTCACCATTCCAGCCACGTTACTTAGAATCTCCCCACTTGGAGAATCAGCACAGTTAAACTTTTGTTTCACACATTTTGCAAATTGTGAGGAGGATGAACGGGAAGAGGGGGAACCAATGAGAGAATAGTTGTAGGGGTTTGGACGGGCACATATCACTCTAATTTCCCATTAAGAATAAGAATTAAAGAAAGGCTCAGCCTGCCTCGCCGGAGCCAAAATAGGGCCTGAAGCAATCCTGTGGGTTTGTGGCCAGCTCACAAAAGAGCAACTTAAAAAATGGAGCTCAGGGTCACTGCAATTCACAAACCTGCAGAGTTATAAATGAAAACTAATGTCCAAAAATATGTTGAGGTAAGGCAAAGAAGAGGATCTGAATGCAAGACAGAATTGCAAGAAACAGATTTCAAGAGATAGATTGGACTCATCTTTAATGCACATGAAAAGCGGCAGACTTTCGACAATGATGCAGTTGGCCCAAAAGGGCGTATGCGTTTTTTCCTGATTATATCCAGGAAAAAACGCATACGCACTTTATGGGCAACGAAGCAAGCAAGCAATGCAAATGTGCACAACAAAGAAGTCTCACTTCCCACCGGTCAAAAGGGCCATCCTAAAAAACTGTAAAAACCAGAAATGCAGGACAGGCCATGGAGAACAGGGAGCCTTTATACGCTGATGGGCAGTGTGTGAACTGCCAAGAGCCACTCTGGAGAAGTGTATGGTGGTTCCTAAATCATCTAAAAAACAGAGCTACAGAGCATAGGACACTTCCAATCATGGGAGTATATCTAGGGAAGTCTAAAAATCAACAAGACACAAGCACACCACAGTTTAGGGCTACTCTGTTTACAAGAACCTCAACTTCAGTACACCTTAAATATCCCAGGAAAGAGAACAATGGATAAAGAAGATGTGGTACTTATGTACAATGGAATATCTCTTCACCATGAAATCAATGTAATAAGGCTAGTAGAAGGATAAAGAGTGGATTTAGGTCCGATAATACTACTTGAAATAAGTCAAACAGAAAAAGAAACATATCATAAGATATCACTTATAGAGGGAGGGTAAATATGGCTGCACAAGAAATGAATTACAGAACAGAACAGTGTCTCACATTTAGAAAACACACTTATGTCAGCTTAAGGGGAAAGGAGAGGTGGGGTGATGCATAAAACCAGAGTTTGAAATTAGCACAGATACCGTTCAATAAACCAAATAGGTATTAGACAAGATCTACACCTTGCTCAATGAACTGGCCTCAACACACCCTATACACCGCAGAGAAATATATCTGAGTAATAAGAATCTTAAAACCCATGTATTGATATATCTCCATAAGGGAATCAAGTGTGTGCAGAGCGGCACAAACACAGCAGTGAAAATGAGCTAAACCCCAT
Organism: Grampus griseus; assembly: GCF_964374135.1. NCBI lineage: Eukaryota > Metazoa > Chordata > Mammalia > Artiodactyla > Delphinidae > Grampus > Grampus griseus. The sequence continues at coordinate 21,899 of NW_028132717.1, forward strand.
TATAGAAATAAATTTTAAAAAGAAAACGCTGAAACAATGAAAGAGAAAAATTCTTACAAAATTCGCTCAGGGGCTGTGATGTAACCTGGATTGACCACATATAAACCCACAGCTGGATAAGACATAAGGCTGGACACTTGGGGCTGAGAGGATTGGTGAGCTTTGGTGAGCAACTGCCGAAAGTTTAATGCAATACTTCATGCTACTCAGTCCAAGGGTCCCAACACTCCAGGTTGAAGGGAATCTTCCTACAGCTAAACCATGCTTGGGAAACCCAGCGACTGGTATACCATATGATCGGGAAAGGTTTCTAAAACGCACCTCATTTTTCCTCTCCTGGGGCTCCGGATCGACATTCCAGCCGCTTTACTAACAACATCCCCACATGGAGTCAATGCCTTTAAGTTCTGGTATCGCACAGTCTGCAGTTAGTGCAGAGGATGAATGGGAATAGGGGGAACCAGTGAGAAACTAGCTGTAGCGGTTTCAATGGGCACATGTCACTCTAATGTCACATCAGTAAGAAGAATTAACCAAAGGCACAGCAAGGTGCCCCAGAAGAAAAATAGGGCTTCAAGGAATCCTGTGGTTATGGGGCAAGACCACAAAAATAAGAGCTGAAAAATGGAGCTAAGGGCCACTGCAATTCAAAAACCTGCAGAGTTATAAAGGCCAACTATATTCAAAAAATATATTGAGGTAAGGCTATGAAGAGGCAATGAAAGCAAGGCAGAATTGCAGGAAACCAATTTCAGGAGGTAGACTGGAATTGCATTGAAAACATATGAAGAGAGTCAGAACCTCGACAATGATGCACTTGGCCAAAAAGGGTGTATGCGTTTTTTCCTGAATATATTCAGGAAAAAACGCATACGCCCTTTTTGGCCAACCAAGCAAACCTGCAAAGGAAATCGGCACTACAATGAAGTCTCACTTCCCCCAGGTCAAAAGGGCCATCTGAAAAAAGTGTAAAATCCAGAAAGGCAGGACAGGCCATGGAGAACTGGGAGCCTTGTTATGCTGATGGGCGGGATGTAAATTGCCAACAGACACTTGGGAGAAGTGTATGGTGTTTCCGGAAACATCTAAAAAACAAAGCAACAGAGCCTAGGGCACTTCCACTTATGGTCCTATAGCTTAGGGAAATTAAAATCAAAAAGACACAGCCACCCCAAAGTTTGGGACGGCTCTGTTTACAACAACCTCGTTTACAGTACAAGTTCAATATCACAGAAAGTGAAAAATGGATAAAGAAGTTTGGGTACTCAAGTACAATGCAATATCACTCAGCAATGAAATCTATGTCACCAGGCCCTTAGCAGCACAATGAGTGGATTCGGGTATGGTGATTCTAACTGAAATAAGTCACACAGAAAAAGAAACATCAATAAATATCACTAATACATGGAATGTAAACTTGGCTACAGAGGAACTGAATTACAAAACAGAACAGGGTCTCAAATTGAGAAAACCAACTTATGCTTGCTTAAGGGGAAAGGTGAGTTGGGGTGCTGCATAAAACCAGAGATTGAAATGAGCACAGATAAAGTTCCTTAAGCCAAATATGGAATAGACAAGAGCTACTCCTTGCTCAACGAAATCGACTCAACACCCCATATTAAACGCCTAAGAATGTACCTGACTAGTAAGTATCTTAAAACCTATGGATTGCTATGTCTCCGAAAGAGAATCAAGCGTGTGTACAGGGGCATAAACGCAGCAGTGATAGGATTGGAGAGGTTCGGTGAGCAAATGAAGACCCTTTGAAGTCATATTTCATGGTACCCATTCCAAGGGCCTCAACTCTCCAGGTTTAAGGTATTCTTCCTTCAGCTAAAACATGCATGTGGAACCTAGAGTATGATCAAACATGTGATCGGGAGACGTGTTCAAATATGTCTCAGTTTTGGTACCCTGGTACTCGGGTGCAACATTCCCGATGCTTTACTAACACTCTTCCCACTTGGAGAGTCAGCGCCTTTAACCTCCTGTTTGGCCCAGTTTGCAATTTCTGCGGAAGATGAACAGGAATAGGGAGAACCAATGAGAGACTAGCTGAAGGTGTCTGGACGGGCAAATTTAACTCTCATTTCCCACCAGGAAGAGGAATTAACCAAAGGCTCAGCGTGCCGTGCCGGAACCAGATTAGGGCATGAAGCCATCCTGCGGGGTTGCGGCCAGCTCAAAAGAAAGCAAGTTGAAGAAAGGAGCTCAGGGGCACTGTAATTCACAAACCTGCAGAGTTATAAATGACAGCTATCGTCCAAAAATATACTGAAGTAAGGCTGCCAAGAGGACTTGAAAGCGGGGCAGAATTGCAGGAAACCGATTTCAGGAGGTAGACTGGAATTGCATTGAAAGCATAGGAAAAGAGGCAGAACGTCCACAATGATGCACTTGGCCAAAAAGGGCGTATGCGTTTTTTCCTGAATATATTCAGGAAAAAACGCATACGCCCTTTTTGGCCAACCAAGCAAGCTTGCAAAGGAAATCTGCACTACAATGAAGTCTCACTTCCCCCCGGTCAAAAGGGCCATCTGAAAAAAGTGTAAAATCCAGAAAGGCAGGACAGGCCATGGAGAACTGGGAGCCTTGTTATGCTGATGGGCGGGATGTAAATTGCCAACAGACACTCGGGAGAAGTGTATGGTGTTTCCTGAAACATCTAAAAAACAAAGCAACAGAGCCTAGGGCACTTCCACTTATGGTCCTATAGCTTAGGGAAATTAAAATCAAAAAGACACAGCCACCCCAAAGTTTGGGACGCCTCTGTTTACAAGAACCTCGTTTACAGTACAAGTTCAATATCACAGAAAGAGAAAAATGGATAAAGAACTTGTGGTACTTACGTACAATGCAGTATCACTCAGCAATGAAATCTATGTCATCAAGCCCGTAGCAGCATAATGAGTGGATTCAGGTATAATGATTCTAACTGAAATAAGTCACACAGAAAAAGAAACATCATAAGATATCACTAATACACGGAATGTAAACTTGGCTACACAGGAACTGAATTACAGAACAGAACAGGGTCTCAAATTTAGAAAACCAACTTATGCTTGCTTAAGGGGAAAGGTGAGTTGGGGTGCTGCATAAAACCAGAGATTGAAATGAGCACAGATAAAGTTCCTTAAGCCAAATATGGAATAGACAAGAGCTACTCCTTGCTCAACGAAATGGACTCCACACCGCATATTAAACGCCTAAGAATGTACCTGACTAGTAAGTATCTTAAAACCTATGGATTGCTATGTCTCCAAAAGAGAATCAAGCGTGTGTACAGGGGCATAAACGCAGCAGTGATAGGATTGGAGAGGTTTGGTGAGCAGATGAAGACCCTTTGAAGTCATATTGCATGGTACCCATTACACGGGTCTCAACTCTCCAGGTTTAAGGTATTATTCCTTCAGCTAAAACATGCATGTGGAACCCAGAGTATGATCGACCGTGTGAACGGGAGACGTGTTCAAATATGTCTCAGTTTTCCTCCCCTGGTACTTGGGTGCAACATTCCAGACGCTTTACCAACACTCTCCCCACTTGGAGAGTCAGCGCCTTTAACCTCCTGTTTGGCCAAGTTTGCAATTTTTGCGGAAGATGAACAGGAATAGGGAGAACCAATGAGAGACTAGGTGGAGGTGTCTGGACGGGCAAATTTAACTCTCATTTCCCACCAGGAAGAGGAAATAACCAAAGGCTCAGTGTGCCGTGCAGAACCAGATTAGGGCCTGAAGCCATACTGCGGTATTGCGGCCAGCTCAAAAGAAAGCGAGTTGAAGAAAGGAGCTCAGGGGCACTGTAATTCACAAACCTGCAGAGTTATAAATGACAGCTATCATCCAAAAATATACTGAAGTAAGGCTGCCAAGAGGACTTGAAAGCGGGGCAGAATTGCAGGAAACCGATTTCAGGAGGTAGACTGGAATTGCATTGAAAGCATAGGAAAAGAGGCAGAACGTCCACAATGATGCACTTGGCCAAAAAGGGCGTATGCATTTTTTCCTGAATATATTCAGGAAAAAACGCATACGCCCTTTTTTGCCAACCAAGCAAGCTTGCAAAGGAAATCTGCACTACAATGAAGTCTCACTTCCCCCCGGTCAAAAGGGCCATCTGAAGAAAGTGTAAAATCCAGAAAGGCAGGACAGGCCATGGAGAACTGGGAGCCTTGTTATGCTGATGGGCGGGATGTAAATTGCCAACAGACACTCGGGAGAAGTGTATGGTGTTTCCTGAAACATCTAAAAAACAAAGCAACAGAGCCTAGGGCACTTCCACTTATGGTCCTATAGCTTAGGGAAATTAAAATCAAAAAGACACAGCCACCCCAAAGTTTGGGACGCCTGTGTTTACAAGAACCTCGTTTACAGTACAAGTTCAACATCGCAGAAAGTGAAAAATTGATAAAGAAGTTTTGGTATTTACTTACAAAGCAATATAACTCAGCAAGGAAATCTATGTCATCAGGCCTTTAGCAGGACAATGAGTGGATTCAGGTATGATGATTCTAACTGAAATAAGTCACACAGAAAAAGAAACATCATAAGATATCAGTAATACACGGAATGTAACCATGGCTACACAGGAACTGAATTACAGAACAGAACAGGGTCTCAAATTTAGAAAACCAACTTATGCTTGCTTAAGGGGAAAGGTGAGTTGGGGTGCTGCATAAAACCAGAGATTGAAATGAGCACAGATAAAGTTCCTTAAGCCAAATATGGAATAGACAAGAGCTACTCCTTGCTCAACGAAATGGACTCAAAACCGCATATTAAACGCCTAAGAATGTACCTGACTAGTAAGTATCTTAAAACCTATGGATTGCTATGTCTCCGAAAGAGAATCAAGCGTGTGTACAGGGGCATAAACGCAGCAGTGATAGGATTGGAGAGGTTCGGTGAGCAAACGAAGACCCTTTGAAGTCATATTGCATGGTACCCATTACACGGGTCTCAACTCTCCAGGTTTAAGGTATTCTTCCTTCAGCTAAAACATGCATGTGGAACCCAGAGTATGATCAACCGTGTGAACGGGAGACGTGTTCAAATATGTCTCAGTTTTCCTACCCTGGTACTCGGGTGCAACATTCCAGACGCTTTACTAACACTCTCCCCTCTTGGAGAGTCAGTGCCTTTAACCTCCTGTTTGGTCCAGTTTGCAATTTCTGCGGAAGATGAACAGGAATAGGGAGAACCAATGAGAGACTAGCTGGAGGTGTCTGGACGGGCAAATTTAACTCTCATTTCCCACCAGGAAGAGGAAATAACCAAAGGATCAGCGTGCCGTGCCGGAACAAGATTAGGGCCTGAAGCCATCCTGCTGGGTTGCGGCCAGCTCACAAGAAAGCGAGTTGAAGAAAGGAGCTCATGGGCACTGTAATTCACAAACCTGCAGAGTTATAAATGACAGCTATCGTCCAAAAATATACTGAAGTAAGGCTGCCAAGAGGACTTGAAAGCGGGGCAGAATTGCAGGAAACCGATTTCAGGAGGTAGACTGGAATTGCATTGAAAGCATAGGAAAAGAGGCAGAACGTCCACAATGATGCACTTGGCCAAAAAGGGCGTATGCGTTTTTTCCTGAATATATTCAGGAAAAAACGCATACGCCCTTTTTGGCCAACCAAGCAAGCTTGCAAAGGAAATCTGCACTACAATGAAGTCTCACTTCCCCCCGGTCAAAAGGGCCATCTGAAAAAAGTGTAAAATCCATAAAGGCAGGACAGGCCATGGAGAACTGGGAGCCTTGTTATGATGATGGGCGGGATGTAAATTGCCAACAGACACTCGGGAGAAGTGTATGGTGTTTCCTGAAACATCTAAAAAACAAAGCAACAGAGCCTAGGGCACTTCCACATATGGTCCTATAGCATAGGGAAATTAAAATCAAAAAGACACAGCCACCCCAAAGTTTGGGACGACTCTGTTTACAAGAACCTCGTTTACAGTACAAGTTCAATATCACAGAAAGTGAAAAATGGATAAAGAACTTGTGGTACTTACGTACAATGCAGTATCACTCAGCAATGAAATCTATGTCATCAGGCCCGTAGCAGCATAATGAGTGGATTCAGGTACGATGATTCTAACTGAAATAAGTCACACAGAAAAAGAAACATCATAAGATATCACTAATACACGGAATGTAAACTTGGCTACACAGGAACTGAATTCCAAAACAGAACAGGGTCTCAAATTTAGAAAACCAACTTATGCTTGCTTAAGGGGAAAGGTGAGTTGGGGTGCTGCATAAAACCAGAGATTGAAATGAGCACAGATAAAGTTCCTTAAGCCAAATATGGAATAGACAAGAGCTACTCCTTGCTCAACGAAATGGACTCAACACCCCATATTAAACGCCTAAGAATGTACCTGACTAGTAAGTATCTTAAAACCTATGGATTGCTATGTCTCCAAAAGAGAATCAAGCGTGTGTACAGGGGTATAAACTCAGTAGTGATAGGACTAGAGAGGTTCGGTGAGCAAATGAAGACCCTTTGAAGTCTTATTGCATGGTAACCATTCCACGGGTTTCAACTACCCAGGTTTAAGGTATTCTTCCTTCAGCTAAAACATGCATGTGGAACTCAGAGTATGATCAACCGTGTGAACGGGAGACGTGTTCAAATATGTCTCTGTTTTCCTCCCCTGGTATTCGGGTGCAACATTCCAGACGCTTTACTAACACTCTCCCCACTTGGAGAGTCAGCGCCTTTAACCTCCTGTTTGGCCCAGTTTGCAATTTCTGCGGAAGATGAACAGGAATAGCGAGAACCAATGAGAGACTAGCTGGAGGTGTCTGGACGGGCAAATTTAACTCTCATTTCCCACCAGGAAGAGGAATTAACCAAAGGCTCAGCGTGCCTTGCCGGAACCAGATTAGGGCCTGAAGCCATCCTGCGGTATTGCGGCCAGGTCACAAGAAAGCGAGTTGAAGAAAGGAGCTCAGGGGCACTGTAATTCACAAACCTGCAGAGTTATAAATGACAGCTATCGTCCAAAAATATACTGAAGTAAGGCTGCCAAGAGGACTTGAAAGCGGGGCAGAATTGCAGGAAACCGATTTCAGGAGGTAGACTGGAATTGCATTGAAAGCATAGGAAAAGAGGCAGAACGTCCACAATGATGCACTTGGCCAAAAAGGGCGTATGCGTTTTTTCCTGAATATATTCAGGAAAAAACGCATACGCCCTTTTTGGCCAACCAAGCAAGCTTGCAAAGGAAATCTGCACTACAATGAAGTCTCACTTCCCCCCGGTCAAAAGGGCCATCTGAAAAAAGTGTAAAATCCAGAAAGGCAGGACAGGCCATGGAGAACTGGGAGCCTTGTTATGCTGATGGGCGCGATGTAAATTGCCAACAGACACTCGGGAGAAGTGTATGGTGTTTCCTGGAACATCTAAAAAACAAAGCAACAGAGCCTAGGGCACTTCCACTTATGGTCCTATAGCTTAGGGAAATTAAATTCAAAAAGACACAGCCACCCCAAAGTTTGGGACGCCTCTGTTTACAGGAACCTCGTTTACCGTACAAGTTCAATATCACAGAAAATGAAAAATGGATAAAGAACTTGTGGTACCTACGTACAATGCAGTATCACTCAGCAATGAAATCTATGTCATCAGGCCCGTAGCAGCATAATGAGTGGATTCAGGTACGATGATTCTAACTGAAATAAGTCACACAGAAAAAGAAACATCATAAGATATCACTAATACACGGAATGTAAACTTGGCTACACAGGAACTGAATTCCAAAACAGAACAGGGTCTCATATTTAGAAAACCAACTTATGCTTGCTTAAGGGGAAAGGTGAGTTGGGGTGCTGCATAAAACCAGAGATTGAAATGAGCACAGATAAAGTTCCTTAAGCCAAATATGGAATAGACAAGAGCTACTCCTTGCTCAACGAAATGGACTCAACACCCCATATTAAACGCCTAAGAATGTACCTGACTAGTAAGTATCTGAAAACCTATGGATTCCTATGTTTCCAAAAGAGAATCAAGCGTGTGTACAGAGGCATAAACGCAGCAGTGGTAGTATTGGAGAGGTTCGGTGAGCAAATGAAGACCCTTTGAAGTCATATTGCATGGTACCCATTCCACGGGTTTCAACTACCCAGGTTTAAGGTATTCTTCCTTCAGCTAAAACATGCATGTGGAACCTAGAGTATGATCAACCATGTGATCGGGAGACGTGTTCAAATATGTCTCAGTTTTCGTACCCTGGTACTTGGGTGCAACATTCCAGACGCTTTACTAACACTCTCCCAACTTGGAGAGTCAGTCCCTTTAACCTCCTGTTTGGCCCAGTTTGCAATTTCTGCGGAAGATGAACAGGAATAGGGAGAACCAATGAGAGACTAGCTGGAGGTGTCTGGACGGGAAAATTTAACTCTCATTTCCCAAAGGAAGAGGAATTAACCAAAGGCTCAGCGTGCCGTGCCCGAAACAGATTAGGGCCTGAAGCCATCTTGCGGTGTTGCGGCCAGCTCAAAAGAAAGCGAGTTGAAGAAAGGAGCTCAGGGGCACTGTAATGCACAAACCTGCAGAGTTATAAATGACAGCTATCGTCCAAAAATATACTGAAGGAAGGCTGCCAAGAGGACTTGAAAGCGGGGCAGAATTGCAGGAAACCGATTTCAGGAGGTAGACTGGAATTGCATTGAAAGCATAGGAAAAGAGGCAGAACGTCCACAATGATGCACTTGGCCAAAAAGGGCGTATGCGTTTTTTCCTGAATATATTCAGGAAAAAACGCATACGCCCTTTTTGGCCAACCAAGCAAGCTTGCAAAGGAAATCTGCACTACAATGAAGTCTCACTTGCCCCCGGTCAAAGAGGCCATCTGAAAAAAGTGTAAAATCCAGAAAGGCAGGACAGGCCATGGAGAACTGGGAGCCTTGTTATGCTGATGGGCGCGATGTAAATTGCCAACAGACACTCGGGAGAAGTGTATGGTGTTTCCTGGAACATCTAAAAAACAAAGCAACAGAGCCTAGGGCACTTCCACTTATGGTCCTATAGCTTAGGGAAATTAAATTCAAAAAGACACAGCCACCTCAAAGTTTGGAACGGCTCTGTTTACAAGAACCTCGTTTACAGTACAAGTTCAACATCGCAGAAATTGAAAAATGGATAAAGAAGTTGTGGTGTATACTTACAAAGCAATATCACTCAGCACTGAAATCTGTGTCATCAAGCCCTTAGCAGCACAATGAGTGGATTCAGATATGATGATTCTAACTGAAATAAGTCACACAGAAAAAGAAACATCATAAGATATCAGTAATACACGGAATGTTAACTTGGCTACACAGGAACTGAATTACAAAACAGAACAGGGTCTCAAGATTAGAAAACCAACTTATGCCTGCTTAAGGGGGAAGGTGAGTTGGGGTGCTGCATAAAAGCAGAGTTTGAAATTAACACAGATACCATTCCATAAGCCAAATATGTAATAGACAAGACCTAACCCTTTCTCAACGAAATGGATTCAACAATGAGGTATCACCTCACACCTGGTAGAATAGGCATCATAGAAAATCTACAAACAAAAAATGCTGGAAAGGGTGTGGAGAAAAGGAACCCTCTTCCACTATTGTTGGGAATATAAATTGATACAGTCATTATGGAGAACAATATGAAATTTCTTAAGAAACTAACAATAGAATTACCATATGATACAGCAATCCCAGTACTGGACATATACCCAGACAAAACCATAAATCAAAAAGAGTCATTCACCGCAATGTTCATTGCATCACTATTTACAATATCGAGGTAATGGAAGCAACCTAAATGCCCACAGACAGACGAATGCATAAAGCTGTGGTACATATATAAAATGGAATATTACTAAGCCATGAAAAGGAATGAAATTGGGTCATTTGTAGAGACGTCGATGGATCTAGAGACTGTCATACAGAGTGAAGTAAGTCAGAAAGAGAAAAACAAATCTTGTATATTCATGCATATATGTGGAACCTAGAAAAACTGTACAGATTAACCATTTTGCAAGGCATAAATAGAGCAACAGATGTAGACAACAAACGCCTAGGGCACTTCCACTTATGTTCCTAAGTGGAAGATCCACTTGGTCCTTCCAACCAAGCAAGCTTGCAAAGGAAATCTGCACTACAATGAAGTCTCACTTCCCCCCGGTCAAAAGGGCCATCTGAAAAAAGTGTAAAATACAGGAAGGCAGGACAGGCCATGGAGAACTGGGAGCCTTGTTATGCTGATGGGCGGGATGTAAATTGCCAACAGACACTCGGGAGAAGTGTATGGTGTTTCCTGAAACATCTAAAAAACAAAGCAACAGAGCCTAGGGCACTTCCTCTTATGGTCCTATAGCTTAGGGAAATTAAAATCAAAAAGACACAGCCACCCCAAAGTTTGGAACGCCTCTGTTTACAAGAACCTCGTTTACAGTACAAGTTCAATATCACAGAAAGTGAAAAATGGATAAATAAGTTGTGGTATTTACTTACAAAGCAATATCACTCAGCACTGAAATCTATGTCATCAGGCCCTTAGCAGCACAATGAGTGGATTCAGATATGATGATTCTAACTGAAATAAGTCACACAGAAAAAGAAACATCATAAGATATCAGTAATACACGGAATGTAAACTTGGCTACACAGGAACTGAATTACAGAACAGAACAGGGTCTCAAATTTAGAAAACCAACTTATGCTTGCTTAAGTATAAAGATGAGTTGGGGTGCTGCATAAAACCAGAGATTGAAAGGAGCACAGATAAAGTTCCTTAAGCCAAATATGGAATAGACAAGAGCTACTCCTTGCTCAACGAAATGGACTCAACACCCCATATTAAATGCCTAAGAATGTACCTGACTAGTAAGTATCTTAAAACCTATGGATTGCTATGTCTCCGAAAGAGAATCAAGCATGTGTACAGGGGCATAAACGCAGCAGTGATAGGATTGGAGAGGTTCGGTGAGCAAATGAAGACCCTTTGAAGTCATATTGCATGGTACCCATACCACGGCTCTCAACTCTCAAGGTTTAAGGTATTCTTCCTTCAGCTAAAACATGCATGTGGAACCTAGAGTATGATCAAACATGTGATCGGGAGACGTGTTCAAATATGTCTCAGTTTTGGTACCCTGGTACTCGGGTGCAACATTCCAGATGCTTTACTAACACTCTCCCGACTTGGAGAGTCAGTCCCTTTAACCTCCTGTTTGGCCCAGTTTGCAATTTCTGCGGAAGATGAACAGGAATAGCGAGAACCAATGAGAGAATAGCTGGAGGTGTCTGGACGGGCAAATTTAACTCTCATTTCCCACTAGGAAGAGGAATTAACCAAAGGCTCAGCGTGCTGTGCCGGAACCAGATTAGGGCCTGAAGCCATCCTGCGGTGATGCGGCCAGGTCACAAGAAAGCGAGTTGAAGAAAGGAGCTCAGGGACACTGTAATTCACAAACCTGCAGAGTTATAAATGACAGCTATCGTCCAAAAATATACTGAAGGAAGGCTGCCAAGAGGACTTGAAAGCGGGGCAGAATTGCAGGAAACCGATTTCAGGAGGTAGACTGGAATTGCATTGAAAGCATAGGAAAAGAGGCAGAACGTCCACAATGATGCACTTGGCCAAAAAGGGCGTATGCGTTTTTTCCTGAATATATTCAGGAAAAAACGCATACGCCCTTTTTGGCCAACCAAGCAAACTTGCAAAGGAAATCTGCACTACAATGAAGTCTCACTTCCCCCCAGTCAAAAGGGCCATCTGAAAAAAGTGTAAAATCCAGAAAGGCAGGACAGGCCATGGAGAACTGGGAGCCTAGTTATGCTGATGGGCGGGATGTAAATTGCCAACAGACACTCGGGAGAAGTGTATGGTATTTCCTGAAACATCTAAAAAACAAAGCAACAGAGCCTAGGGCACTTCCACTTATGGTCCTATAGCTTAGGGAAATTAAAATCAAAAAGACACAGCCACCCCCAAAGTTTGGGACGCCTCTGTTTACAAGAACCTCGTTTACAGTACAAGTTCAACATCGCAGAAATTGAAAAATGGATAAAGAAGTTGTGGTATTTACTTACAAAGCAATATCACTCAGCACTGAAATCTATGTCATCAGGCCCTTAGCAGCACAATGAGTGGATTCAGATATGATGATTCTAACTGAAATAAGTCACACAGAAAAAGAAACATCATAAGATATCACTAATACACGGAATGTAAACTTGGCTACACAGGAACTGAATTACAGAACAGAACAGTGTCTCAAATTTAGAAAAGCAACTTATGCTTGCTTAAGGGGAAAGGTGAGTTGGGGTGCTGCATAAAACCAGAGATTGAAATGAGCACAGATAAAGTTCCTTAAGCCAAATATGGAATAGACAAGAGCTACTCCTTGCTCAACGAAATGGAGTCAACACCCCAAATTAAACGCCTAAGAATGTACCTGACTAGTAAGTATCTTAAAACCTATGGATTGCTATGTCTCCGAAAGAGAATCAAGCATGTGTACAGGGGCATAAACGCAGCAGTGATAGGATTGGAGAGGTTCACTGAGCAAATGAAGACCCTTTGAAGTCATATTGCATGGTACCCATTCCACGGGTCTCAACTCTCCAGGTTTAAGGTATTCTTCCTTCAGCTAAAACATGCATGTGGAACCTAGAGTATGATCAACCATGTGATCGGGAGACGTGTTCAAATATGTCTCAGTTTTCGTACCCTGGTACTCGGGTGCAACATTCCAGATGCTTTACTAACACTCTCCCAACTTGGAGAGTCAGTCCCTTTAACCTCCTATTTGGCCCAGTTTGCAATTTCTGCGGAAGATGAACAGGAATAGCGAGAACCAATGAGAGACTAGCTGGAGATGTCTGGAAGGGCAAATTTAACTCTCATTTCCCACCAGCAAGAGGAATTAACCAAAGGCTCAGAGTGCCGTGCCGGAACCAGATTAGGGCCTGAAGCCATCCTGCGGTGTTGTAGCCAGGTCACAAGAAAGCGAGTTGAAGAAAGGAGCTCAGGGGCATTGTAATTCACAAACCTGCAGAGTTATAAATGACAACTATCGTCCAAAAATATACTGAAGTAAGGCTGCCAAGAGGACTTGAAAGCGGGGCAGAATTGCAGGAAACCGATTTCAGGAGGTAGACTGGAATTGCATTGAAAGCATAGGAAAAGAGGCAGAACGTCCACAATGATGCACTTGGCCATAAAGGGCGTATGCGTTTTTTCCTGAATATATTCAGGAAAAAACGCATACGCCCTTTTTGGCCAACCAAGCAAACTTGCAAAGGAAATCTGCACTACAATGAAGTCTCACTTTCCCCCGGTCAAAAGGGCCATCTGAAAAAAGTGTAAAATCCAGAAAGGCAGGACAGGCCATGGAGAACTGGGAGCCTCGTTATGCTGATGGGCGGGATGTAAATTGCCAACAGACACTCGGGAGAAGTGTATGGTGTTTCCTGAAACATCTAAAAAACAAAGCAACAGAGCCTAGGGCACTTCCACTTATGGTCCTATAGCTTAGGGAAATTAAAATCAAAAAGACACAGCCACCCCAAAGTTTGGGACGCCTCTGTTTACAAGAACCTCGTTTACAGTACAAGTTCAACATCGCAGAAATTGAAAAATGGATAAATAAGTTGTGGTATTTACTTACAAAGCAATATCACTCAGCACTGAAATCTATGTCATCAGGCCCTTAGCAGCACAATGAGTGGATTCAGATATGATGATTCTAACTGAAATAAGTCACACAGAAAAAGAAACATCATAAGATATCAGTAATACACGGAATGTAAACTTGGCTACACAGGAACTGAATTACAGAACAGAACAGTGTCTCAAATTTAGAAAACCAACTTATTCTTGCTTAAGGGGAAAGGTGAGTTGGGGTGCTGCATAAAACCAGAGATTGAAATGAGCACAGATAAAGTTCCTTAAGCCAAATATGGAATAGACAAGAGCTACTCCTTGCTCAACGAAATGGACTCAACACCCCATATTAAACGCCTAAGAATGTACCTGACTAGTAAGTATCTTAAAACCTATGGATTGCTATGTCTCCGAAAGAGAATCAAGCATGTGTACAGGGGCATAAACGCAGCAGTGATAGGATTGGAGAGGTTCACTGAGCAAATGAATACCCTTTGAAATCATATTTCATGGTACCCATTCCACGGGTGTCAACTACCCAGGTTTAAGGTATTCTTCCTTCAGCTAAAACATGCATGTGGAACCCAGAGTATGATCAACCGTGTGAATGGGAGACTTCTTCAAATATGTCTCAGTTTACCTCCCCTGGTACTCGGGTGCAACATTCCAGACGCTTTACTAACACTCTCCCCACTTGGAGAGTCAGCGCTTTTAACATCCTGTTTGGCCCAGTTTGCAATTTCTGTGGAAGATGAACAGGAATAGTGAGAACCAATGAGAGACTAGCTGGAGGTGTCTGGACGGGCAAATTTAACTCTCATTTCCCACCAGGAAGAGGAAATAACCAAAGGCTCAGCGTGCCGTGCCGGAACCAGATTAGGGCCTGAAGCCATCCTGCGGTGTTGTGGCCAGCTCAAAAGAAAGCGAGTTGAAGAAAGGAGCTCAGGGGCACTGTAATTCACAAACCTGCAGAGTTATAAATGACAGCTATCGTCCAAAAATATACTGAAGTAAGGCTGCCAAGAGGACTTGAAAGCGGGGCAGAATTGCAGGAAACCGATTTCAGGAGGTAGACTGGAATTGCATTGAAAGCATAGGAAAAGAGGCAGAACGTCCACAATGATGCACTTGGCCAAAAAGGGCGTATGCGTTTTTTCCTGAATATATTCAGGAAAAAACGCATACGCCCTTTTTGGCCAACCAAGCAAGCTTGCAAAGGAAATCTGCACTACAATGAAGTCTCACTTCCCCCCGGTCAAAAGGGCCATCTGAAAAAAGTGTAAAATCCAGAAAGGCAGGACAGGCCATGGAGAACTGGGAGCCTTGTTATGCTGATGGGCGGGATGTAAATTGCCAACAGACACTCGGGAGAAGTGTATGGTGTTTCCTGGAACATCTAAAAAACAAAGCAACAGAGCCTAGGGCACTTCCACTTATGGTCCTATAGCTTAGGGAAATTAAAATCAAAAAGACACAGCCACCCCAAAGTTTGGGACGCCTCTGTTTACAAGAACCTCGTTTACAGTACAAGTTCAACATCGCAGAAAGTGAAAAATGGATAAAGAAGTTGTGGTATTTACTTACAAAGCAATATCACTCAGCAATGAAATCTATGTCATCAGGCCCTTAGCAGCACAATGAGTGGATTCAGGTATGATGATACTAACTGAAATAAGTCACAAAGAAAAAGAAACATCATAAGTTATCAGTAATACACGGAATGTAAACTTGGCTACACAGGAACTGAATTCCAAAACAGAACAGGGTCTCAAATTTAGAAAACCAACTTATGCTTGCTTAAGGGGAAAGGTGAGTTGGGGTGCTGCATAAAACCAGAGATTGAAATGAGCACAGATAAAGTTCCTTAAGCCAAATATGGAATAGACTAGAGCTACTCCTTGCTCAACGAAATGGACTCAACACTGCATATTAAACGCCTAAGAATGTACCTGAGTAGTAAGTATCTTAAAACCTATGGATTGCTATGTCTCCAAAAGAGAATCAAGCATGTGTACGGGGCATAAACGCAGCAGTGATAGGATTGGAGAGGTTCGGTGAGCAAATGAAGACCCTTTGAAGTCATATTGCATGGTACCCATTCCACGGGTCTCAACTCTCCAGGTTTAAGGTATTCTTCCTTCAGCTAAATCATGCACGTGGAACCCAGAGTATGATCAATCGTGTGAACGGGAGACGTGTTCAAATATGTCTCAGTTTTCCTCCCCTGGTACTCGGGTGCAACATTCCAGACGCTTTACTAACACTCTCCCCACTTGGAGAGTCAGCGCCTTTAACCTCCTGTTTGGCCCAGTTTGCAATTTCTGCGGTATATGAACAGGAATAGGGAGAACCAATGAGAGACTAGCTGGAGGTGTCTGGACGGGCAAATTTAACTCTCATTTCCCACCAGGAAGAGGAATTAACCAAAGGCTCAGCGTGCCATGCCGGAACCAGATTAGGGCCTGAAGCCATCCTGCGGTGTTGCGGCCAGGTCACAAGAAAGCGAGTTGAAGAAAGGAGCTCAGGGGCACTGTAATTCACAAACCTGCAGAGATATAAATGACAGCTATCGTCCAAAAATATACTGAAGTAAGGCTGCCAAGAGGACTTGAAAGCGGGGCAGAATTGCAGGAAACCGATTTCAGGAGGTAGACTGGAATTGCATTGAAAGCATAGGAAAAGAGGCAGAACGTCCACAATGATGCACTTGGCCAAAAAGGGCGTATGCGTTTTTTCCTGAATATATTCAGGAAAAAACGCATACGCCCTTTTTGGCCAACCAAGCAAGCTTGCAAAGGAAATCTGCACTACAATGAAGTCTCACTTCCCCCCGGTCAAAAGGGCCATCTGAAAAAGTGTAAAATCCAGAAAGGCAGGACAGGCCATGGAGAACTGGGAGCCTAGTTATGCTGATGGGCGGGATGTAAATTGCCAACAGAAACTCGGGAAAGTGTATGGTGTTTCCTGAAACATCTAAAAAACAAAGCAACAGAGCCTAGGGCACTTCCACTTATGGGCCTATAGCTTAGGGAAATTAAAATCAAAAAGACACAGCCACCCCAAAATTTGGGACGCCTCTGTTTAAAAGATCCTTGTTTACAGTACAAGTTCAACATCGCAGAAAGTGAAAAATGGATAAAGAAGTTGTATTTACTTACAAAGCAATATGACTCAGCAAAGAAATCTATCTCATCAGGCCCTTAGCAGCACAATGAGTGGATTCAGGTATGATGATTCTAACTGAAATAAGTCACACAGAAAAAGAAACATCATAAGATATCAGTAATACACGGAATGTAAACTTGGCTACACAGGAACTGAATTACAGAACAGAACAGGGTCTCAAATTTAGAAAACCAACTTATGCTTGCTTAAGGGTAAAGGTGAGTTGGGGTGCTGCATAAAACCAGAGATTGAAATGAGCACAGATAAAGTTCCTTAAGCCAAATATGGAATAGACAAGAGCTACTCCTTGCTCAACGAAATGGACTCAACACCCCATATTAAACGCCTAAGAATGTACCTGACTAGTAAGTATCTTAAAACCTATGGATTGCTATGTCTCCAAAAGAGAATCAAGCATGTGTACAGGGGCATAAACGCAGCAGTGATAGGATTGGAGAGGTTCGATGAGCAAATGAAGACCCTTTGAAGTCATATTGCATGGTACCCATTCCACGGGTTTCAACTACCCAGGTTTAAGTTATTCTTCATTCAGCTAAAACATGCATGTGGAACCTAGAGTATGATCAACCATGTGATCGGGAGACGTGTTCAAATATGTCTCAGTTTTCGTACCCTGGTACTCGGGTGCAACATTCCAGATGCTTTACTAACACTCTCCCGACTTGGAGAGTCAGTCCCTTTAACCTCATGTTTGGCCCAGTTTGCAATTTCTGCGGAAGATGAACAGGAATAGCGAGAACCAATGAGAGAATAGCTGGAGGTGTCTGGACGGGCAAATTTAACTCTCATTTCCCACCAGGAAGAGGAATTAACCAAAGGCTCAGCGTGCTGTGCCGGAACCAGATTAGGACCTGAAGCCATCCTGCGGTGTTGCGGCCAGGTCACAAGAAAGCGAGTTGAAGAAAGGAGCTCAGGGACACTGTAATTCACAAACCTGCAGAGTTATAAATGACAGCTATCGTCCAAAAATATACTGAAGGAAGGCTGCCAAGAGGACTTGAAAGCGGGGCAGAATTGCAGGAAACCGATTTCAGGAGGTAGACTGGAATTGCATTGAAAGCATAGGAAAAGAGGCAGAACGTCCACAATGATGCACTTGGCCAAAAAGGGTGTATGCGTTTTATCCTGAATATATTCAGGAAAAAACGCATACGCCCTTTTTGGCCAACCAAGCAAACTTGGAAAGGAAATCTGCACTACAATGAAGTCTCACTTCCCCCCGGTCAAAAGGGCCATCTGAAAAAAGTGTAAAATCCAGAAAGGCAGGACAGGCCATGGAGAACTGGGAGCCTTGTTATGCTGATGGGCGGGATGTAAATTGCCAACAGACACTCGGGAGAAGTGTATGGTGTTTCCTGAAACATCTAAAAAACAAAGCAACAGAGCCTAGGGCACTTCCACTTATGGTCCTATAGCTTAGGGAAATTAAAATCAAAAAGACACAGCCACCCCAAAGTTTGGGACGCCTCTGTTTACAAGAACCTCGTTTACAGTACAAGTTCAACATCGCAGAAATTGAAAAATGGATAAAGAAGTTGTGGTATTTACTTACAAATCAATATCACTCAGCACTGAAATCTATGTCATCAGGCCCTTAGCAGCACAATGAGTGGATTCAGATATGATGATTCTAACTGAAATAAGTCACACAGAAAAAGAAACATCATAAGATATCAGTAATACACGGAATGTAAACTTGGCTACACAGGAACTGAATTACAGAACAGAACAGTGTCTCAAATTTAGAAAAGCAACTTATGCTTGCTTAAGGGGAAAGGTGAGTTGGGGTGCTGCATAAAACCAGAGATTGAAATGAGCACAGATAAAGTTCCTTAAGCCAAATATGGAATAGACAAGAGCTACTCCTTGCTCAACGAAATGGACTCAACACCCCAAATTAAACGCCTAAGAATGTACCTGACTAGTAAGTATCTTAAAACCTATGGATTGCTATGTCTCTGAAAGAGAATCAAGCATGTGTACAGGGGCATAAACGCAGCAGTGATAGGATTGGAGAGGTTCACTGAGCAAATGAAGACCCTTTGAAGTCATATTGCATGGTACCCATTCCACGGGTTTCAACTACCCAGGTTTAAGGTATTCTTCCTTCAGCTAAAACATGCATGTGGAACCTAGAGTATGATCAACCATGTGATCGGGAGACGTGTTCAAATATGTCTCAGTTTTCGTACCCTGGTACTCGGGTGCAATATTCCAAATGCTTTACTAACACTCTCCCAACTTGGAGAGTCAGTCCCTTTAACCTCCTATTTGGCCCAGTTTGCAATTTCTGCGGAAGATGAACAGGAATAGCGAGAACCAATGAGAGACTAGCTGGAGATGTCTGGAAGGGCAAATTTAACTCTCATTTCCCACCAGGAAGAGGAATTAACCAAAGGCTCAGCATGCCGTGCCGGAACCAGATTAGGGCCTGAAGCCATCCTGCGGTGTTGCAGCCAGGTCACAAGAAAGCGAGTTGAAGAAAGGAGCTCAGGGGCATTGTAATTCACAAACCTGCAGAGTTATAAATGACAACTATCGTCCAAAAATATACTGAAGTAAGGCTGCCAAGAGGACTTGAAAGCGGGGCAGAATTGCAGGAAACCGATTTCAGGAGGTAGACTGGAATTGCATTGAAAGCATAGGAAAAGAGGCAGAACGTCCACAATGATGCACTTGGCCATAAAGGGCGTATGCGTTTTTTCCTGAATATATTCAGGAAAAAACGCATACGCCCTTTTTGGCCAACCAAGCAAACTTGCAAAGGAAATCTGCACTACAATGAAGTCTCACTTTCCACCGGTCAAAAGGGCCATCTGAAAAAAGTGTAAAATCCAGAAAGGCAGGACAGGCCATGGAGAACTGGGAGCCTTGTTATGCTGATGGGCGGGATGTAAATTGCCAACAGACACTCGGGAGAAGTGTATGGTGTTTCCTGAAACATCTAAAAAACAAAGCAACAGAGCCTAGGGCACTTCCACTTATGGTCCTATAGCTTAGGGAAATTAAAATCAAAAAG
Source organism: Grampus griseus (assembly GCF_964374135.1). NCBI lineage: Eukaryota > Metazoa > Chordata > Mammalia > Artiodactyla > Delphinidae > Grampus > Grampus griseus. The sequence goes on from NW_028132717.1 coordinate 41,761, forward strand.
ACACAGCCACCCCAAAGTTTGGGACGCCTCTGTTTACAAGAACCTCGTTTACAGTACAAGTTCAACATCGCAGAAATTGAAAAATGGATAAATAAGTTGTGGTATTTACTTACAAAGCAATATCACTCAGCACTGAAATCTATGTCATCAGGCCCTTAGCAGCACAATGAGTGGATTCAGATATGATGATTCTAACTGAAATAAGTCACACAGAAAAAGAAACATCATAAGATATCAGTAATACACGGAATGTAAACTTGGCTACACAGGAACTGAATTACAGAACAGAACAGTGTCTCAAATTTAGAAAACCAACTTATTCTTGCTTAAGGGGAAAGGTGAGTTGGGGTGCTGCATAAAACCAGAGATTGAAATGAGCACAGATAAAGTTCCTTAAGCCAAATATGGAATAGACAAGAGCTACTCCTTGCTCAACGAAATGGACTCAACACCGCATATTAAACGCCTAAGAATGTACCTGACTAGTAAGTATCTTAAAACCTATGGATTGCTATGTCTCCGAAAGAGAATCAAGCATGTGTACAGGGGCATAAACGCAGCAGTGATAGGATTGGAGAGGTTCACTGAGCAAATGAATACCCTTTGAAGTCATATTTCATGGTACCCATTCCACGGGTGTCAACTACCCAGGTTTAAGGTATTCTTCCTTCAGCTAAAACATGCATGTGGAACCCAGAGTATGATCAACCGTGTGAACGGGAGACGTGTTCAAATATGTCTCAGTTTTCCTCCCCTGGTACTCGGGTGCAACATTCCAGACGCTTTACTAACACTCTCCCCACTTGGAGAGTCAGCGCCTTTAACCTCCTGTTTGGCCCAGTTTGCAATTTCTGCAGAAGATGAACAGGAATACGGAGAACCAATGAGAGACTAGCTGGAGGTGTCTGGACGGGCAAATTTAACTCTCATTTCCCACCAGGAAGAGGAAATAACCAAAGGCTCAGCATGCCGTGCCGGAACCAGATTAGGGCCTGAAGCCATCCTGCGGTGTTGTGACCAGCTCAAAAGAAAGCGAGTTGAAGAAAGGAGCTCAGGGGCACTGTAATGCACAAACCTGCAGAGTTATAAATGACAGCTATCGTCCAAAAATATACTGAAGTAAGGCTGCCAAGAGGACTTGAAAGCGGGGCAGAATTGCAGGGAACCGATTTCAGGAGGTAGACTGGAATTGCATTGAAAGCATAGGAAAAGAGGCAGAACGTCCACAATGATGCACTTGGCCAAAAAGGGCGTATGCGTTTTTTCCTGAATATATTCAGGAAAAAACGCATACGCACTTTTTGGCCAACCAAGCAAACTTGCAAAGGAAATCTGCACTACAATGAAGTCTCACTTCCCCCAGGTCAAAAGGGCCATCTGAAAAAAGTGTAAAATCCAGAAAGGCAGGACAGGCCATGGAGAACTGGGAGCCTTGTTATGCTCATGGGCGGGATGTAAATTGCCAACAGACACTCGGGAGAAGTGTATGGTGTTTCCTGAAGGAACTAGGAAACAAAGCAACAAAGCCTAGGGCACTTCCACTTATGGTCCTATGGCTTAGGGAAATTAAAATCAAAAAGACACAGCCACCCCAAAGTTTGGGACGCCTCTGTTTACAAGAACCTCGTTTACCGTACAAGTTCAATATCACAGAAAGCGAAAAATGGATAAAGAACTTGTGGTACTTACGTACAATGCAGTATCACTCTGCAATGAAATGTATTTCATCAGGCCCGTAGCAGCATAATGAGTGGATTCAGGTACGATGATTCTAACTGAAATAAGTCACACAGAAAAAGAAACATCATAAGATATCACTAATACACGGAATGTAAACTTGGCTACACAGGAACTGAATTCCAAAACAGAACAGGGTCTCAAATTTAGAAAACCAACTTATGCTTGCTTAAGGGGAAAGGTGAGTTGGGGTGCTGCATAAAACCAGAGATTGAAATGAGCACAGATAAAGTTCCTTAAGCCAAATATGGAATAGACAAGAGCTACTCCTTGCTGAACGAAATGGACTCAACACCCCAAATTAAACGCCTAAGAATGTACCTGACTAGTAAGTATCTTAAAACCTATGGATTGCTATGTCTCCATAAGAGAATCAAGCGTGTGTACAGGGGCATAAATGCAGCAGTGATAGGATTGGAGAGGTTCGGTGAGCAAATGAAGACCCTTTGAAGTCATATTGCATGGTACCCATTCCACGGGTCTCAACTCTCCAGGTTTAAGGTATTCTTCCTTCAGCTAAAACATGCATGTGGAACCCAGAGTATGATCAACCGTGTGAACAGGAGACATGTTCAAATATGTCTCAGTTTTCCTCCCCGGTACTCGGGTGCAACATTCCAGACGCTTTACTAACACTATCCCGACTTGGAGAGTCAGCGCCTTTAACCTCCTGTTTGGCCCAGTTTGCAATTTCTGTGGAAGATGAACAGGAATAGGGAGAACCAATGAGAGACTAGCTGGAGGTGTCTGGACGGGCAAATTTAACTCTCATTTCCCACCAGGAAGAGGAAATAACCAAAGGCTCAGCGTGCCATGCCTGAACAAGATTAGGGCCTGAAGCCATTCTGCGTTGTTGCGGTCAGCTCAAAAGAAAGCGAGTTGAAGAAAGGAGCTCAGGGGCACTGTAATTCACAAACCTGCAGAGTTATAAATTACAGCTATCGTCCAAAAATATACTGAAGTAAGGCTGCCAAGAGGACTTGAAAGCAGGGCAGAATTGCAGGAAACCGATTTCAGGAGGTAGACTGGAATTACATTGAAAGCATAGGAAAAGAGGCAGAACGTCCACAATGATGCACTTGGCCAAAAAGGGCGTATGCGTTTTTTCCTGAATATATTCAGGAAAAAACGCATACGCCCTTTTTGGCCAACCAAGCAAGCTTGCAAAGGAAATCTGCACTACAATGAAGTCTCACTTCCCCCCGGTCAAAGAGGCCATCTGAAAAAAGTGTAAAATCCAGAAAGGCAGGACAGGCCATGGAGAACTGGGAGCCTTGTTATGCTGATGGGCGCGATGTAAATTGCCAACAGACACTCGGGAGAAGTGTATGGTGTTTCCTGGAACATCTAAAAAACAAAGCAACAGAGCCTAGGGCACTTCCACTTATGGTCCTATAGCTTAGGGAAATTAAAATCAAAAAGACACAGCCACCCCAACGTTTGGGACGCCTCTGTTTACAAGAACCTCGTTTACAGTACAAGTTCAACATCGCAGAAAGTGAAAAATGGATAAAGAAATTGTGGTATTTACTTACAAAGCAATATCACTCAGCAATGAAATCTATGTCATCAGGCCCTTAGCAGCACAATGAGTGGATTCAGGTATGATGATACTATCTGAAATAAGTCACAAAGAAAAAGAAACATCATAACTTATCAGTAATACACGGAATGTAAACTTGGCTACACAGGAACTGAATTCCAAAACAGAACAGGGTCTCAAATTTAGAAAACCAACTTATGCTTGCTTAAGGGGAAAGGTGAGTTGGGGTGCTGCATAAAACCAGAGATTGAAATGAGCACAGATAAAGTTCCTTAAGCCAAATATGGAATAGACAAGAGCTACTCCTTGCTCAACGAAATGGACTCAACACCGCATATTAAACGCCTATGAATGTACCTGAGTAGTAAGTATCTTAAAACCTATGGATTGCTATGTCTCCAAAAGAGAATCAAGCATGTGTACGGGGCATAAACGCAGCAGTGATAGGATTGGAGAGGTTCGGTGAGCAAATGAAGACCCTTTGAAGTCATATTGCATGGTACCCATTCCACGGGTCTCAACTCTCCAGGTTTAAGGTATTCTTCCTTCAGCTAAAACATGCATGTGGAACCCAGAGTATGATCAACCATGTGAATGGGAGACGTGTTCAAATATGTCTCAGTTTTCCTCCCCTGGTACTCGGGTGCAACATTCCAGACGCTTTACTAACACTCTCCCCACTTGGAGAGTCAGCGCCTTTAACCTCCTGTTTGGCCCAGTTTGCAATTTCTGCAGATGAACAGTAATAGTGAGAACCAATGAGAGACTAGCTGGAGGTGTCTGGACGGGCAAATTTAACTTTCATTTCCCACCAGGAAGAGGAAATAACCAAAGGCTCAGTGTGCCGTGCCGGAACCAGATTAGGGCCTGAAGCCATCCTGCGGTGTTGCGGCCAGTTCACAAGAAAGCGAGTTGAAGAAAGGAGCTCAGGGGCACTGTAATTCACAAATCTGCAGAGTTATAAATGACAGCTATCGTCCAAAAATATACTGAAGTAAGGCTGCCAAGAGGACTTGAAAGCGGGGCAGAATTGCAGGAAACCGATTTCAGGAGGTAGACTGGAATTGCATTGAAAGCATAGGAAAAGAGGCAGAACGTCCACAATGATGCACTTGGCCAAAAAGGGCGTATGCGTTTTTTCCTGAATATATTCAGGAAAAAACGCATACGCCCTTTTTGGCCAACCAAGCAAGCTTGCAAAGGAAATCTGCACTACAATGAAGTCTCACTTCCCCCCGGTCAAAAGGGCCATCTGAAAAAAGTGTAAAATCCAGAAAGGCAGGACAGGCCATGGAGAACTGGGAGCCTTGTTATGCTGATGGGCGGGATGTAAATTGCCAACAGACACTCGGGAGAAGTGTATGGTGTTTCCTGAAACATCTAAAAAACAAAGCAACAGAGCCTAGGGCACTTCCACTTATGGTCCTATAGCTTAGGGAAATTAAAATCAAAAAGACACAGCCACCCCAAAGTTTGGGACACCTCTGTTTACAAGAACCTCTTTTACTGTACAAGTTCAATATCACAGAAAGTGAAAAATGGATAAAGAATTTGTGGTACTTACGTACAATGCAGTATCACTCAGCAATGAAATCTATGTCATCAGGCCCGTAGCAGCATAATGGGTGGATTCAGGTACGATGATTCTAACTGAAATAAGTCACACAGAAAAAGAAACATCATAAGATATCACTAATACACGGAATGTAAACCTGGCTACACAGGAACTGAATTCCAAAACAGAACAGGGTCTCAAATTTAGAAAACCAACTTATGGTTGCTTAAGGGGAAAGGTGAGTTGGGGTGCTGCATAAAACCAGAGATTGAAATGAGCACAGATAAAGTTCCTTAAGCCAAATATGGAATAGCCAAGAGCTACTCCTTGCTCAACGAAATGGACTCAACACCGCATATTAAACACCTAAGAATGTACCTGACTAGTAAGTATCTTAAAACCTATGGATTGCTATGTCTCCAAAAGAGAATCAAGCGTGTGTACAGGGGCATAAACGCAGCAGTGATAGGATTGGAGAGGTTCGGTGAGCAAATGAAGACCCTTTGAAGTCATATTGCATGGTACCCATTCCACGGGTCTCAACTCTCCAGGTTTAAGGTATTCTTCCTTCAGCTAAATCATGCACGTGTAACCCAGAGTATGATCAATCGTGTGAACGGGAGACGTGTTCATATGTGTCTCAGTTTTCCTCTCCTGGTACTCGGGTGCAACATTCCAGATGCTTTACTAACACTCTCCCCACTTGGAGAGTCAGCGCCTTTAACCTCCTGTTTGGCCCAGTTTGCAATTTATGCGGAATATGAACAGGAATAGGGAGAACCAACGAGAGACTAGCTGGAGGTGTCTGGACGGGCAAATTTAACTCTCATTTCCCACCAGTAAGAGGAACTAACCAAAGGCTCAGCGTGCCATGCCGGAACCAGATTAGGGCCTGAAGCCATCCTGCGGTGTTGCGGCCATGTCACAAGAAAGCGAGTTGAAGAAAGGAGCTCAGGGGCACTGTAATTCACAAACCTGCAGAGATATAAATGACAGCTATCGTCCAAAAATATACTGAAGTAAGGCTGCCAAGAGGACTTGAAAGCGGGGCAGAATTGCAGGAAACCGATTTCAGGAGGTAGACTGGAATTGCATTGAAAGCATAGGAAAAGAGGCAGAACGTCCACAATGATGCACTTGGCCAAAAAGGGCGTATGCGTTTTTTCCTGAATATATTCAGGAAAAAACGCATACGCCCTTTTTGGCCAACCAAGCAAGCTTGCAAAGGAAATCTGCACTACAATGAAGTCTCACTTCCCCCCGGTCAAAAGGGCCATCTGAAAAAAGTGTAAAATCCAGAAAGGCAGGACAGGCCATGGAGAACTGGGAGCCTAGTTATGCTGATGGGCGGGATGTAAATTGCCAACAGAAACTCGGGAAAGTGTATGGTGTTTCCTGAAACATCTAAAAAACAAAGCAACAGAGCCTAGGGCACTTCCACTTATGGACCTATAGCTTAGGGAAATTAAAATCAAAAAGACACAGCCACCCCAAAATTTGGGATGCCTCTGTTTAAAAGATCCTTGTTTACAGTACAAGTTCAACATCGCAGAAAGTGAAAAATGGATAAAGAAGTTGTATTTACTTACAAAGCAATATGACTCAGCAAAGAAATCTATCTCATCAGGCCCTTAGCAGCACAATGAGTGGATTCAGGTATGATGATTCTAACTGAAATAAGTCACACAGAAAAAGAAACATCATAAGTTATCAGTAATACACGGAATGGAAACTTGCCTACACAGGAACTGAATTACAGAACAGAACAGGGTCTCAAATTTAGAAAACCAACTTATGCTTGCTTAAGGGTAAAGGTGAGTTGGGGTGCTGCATAAAACCAGAGATTGAAATGAGCACAGATAAAGTTCCTTAAGCCAAATATGGAATAGACAAGAGCTACTCCTTGCTCAACGAAATGGACTCAACACCCCATATTAAACGCCTAAGAATGTACCTGACTAGTAAGTATCTTAAAACCTATGGATTGCTATGTCTCCAAAAGAGAATCAAGCATGTGTACAGGGGCATAAACGCAGCAGTGATAGGATTGGAGAGGTTCGATGAGCAAATGAAGACCCTTTGAAGTCATATTGCATGGTACCCATTCCACGGGTTTCAACTACCCAGGTTTAAGTTATTCTTCATTCAGCTAAAACATGCATGTGGAACCTAGAGTATGATCAACCATGTGATCGGGAGACGTGTTCAAATATGTCTCAGTTTTCGTACCCTGGTACTCGGGTGCAACATTCCAGATGCTTTACTAACACTCTCCCGACTTGGAGAGTCAGTCCCTTTAACCTCCTGTTTGGCCCACTTTGCAATTTCTGCGGAAGATGAACAGGAATAGGGAGAACCAATGAGAGACTAGCTGGAGGTGTCTGGACGGGCAAATTTAACTATCATTTCCCACCAGGAAGAGGAATTAACCAAAGGCCCAGCGTGCGTTGCCGGAACCAGATTAGGGCCTGAAGCCATCCTGCGGTGTTGAGGCCAGCTCACAAGAAAGCGAGTTGAAGAAAGGAGCTCAGGGGCACTGTAATTCAGAAACCTGCAGAGTTATAAATGACAGCTATCGTCCAAAAATATACTGAAGTAAGGCTCCCAAGAGGACTTGAAAGCGGGGCAGAATTGCAGGAAACCGATTTCAGGAGGTAGACTGGAATTGCATTGAAAGCATAGGAAAAGAGGCAGAACGTCCACAATGATGCACTTGGCCAAAAAGGGCGTATGCATTTTTTCCTGAATATATTCAAGAAAAAATGCATACGCCCTTTTAGGCCAACAAAGCAAGCTTGCAAAGGAAATCTGCACTACATGAAGTCTCACTTCCCCCCGGTCAAAAGGGCCATCTGAAAAAAGTGTAAAATCCAGAAAGGCAGGACAGGCCATGGAGAACTGGGAGCCTTGTTATGCTGATGGGCGGGATGTAAATTGCCAACAGACACTCGGGAGAAGTGTATGGTGTTTCCTGAAACATCTAAAAAACAAAGCAACAGAGCCTAGGGCACTTCCACTTATGGTCCTATAGCTTAGGGAAATTAAAATCAAAAAGACACAGCCACCCCAAAGTTTGGGACGCCTCTGTTTACAAGAACCTCGTTTACCGTACAAGTTCAGTATCACAGAAAGTGAAAAATGGATAAAGAACTTGTGGTACTTACGTACAATGCAGTATCACTCAGCAATGAAATCTATGTCATCAGGCCCGTAGCAGCATTATGAGTGGATTCAGGTATGATGATTCTAACTGAAATAAGTCACACAGAAAAAGAAACATCATAAGATATCACTAATACACGGAATGTAAACTTGGCTACACAGGAACTGAATTCCAAAACAGAACAGGGTCTCAAATTTAGAAAACCAACTTATGCTTGCTTAAGGGGAAAGCTGAGTTGGGGTGCTGCATAAAACCAGAGATTGAAATGAGCACAGATAAAGTTCCTTAAGCCAAATATGGAATAGACAAGAGCTACTCCTTGCTCAACGAAATGGACTCAACACCGCATATTAAACGCCTAAGAATGTACCTGACTAGTAAGTATCTTAAAACCTATGGATTGCTATGTCTCCAAAAGAGAATCAAGCGTGTGTACAGGGGCATAAACGCAGCAGTGATAGGATTGGAGAGGTTCGGTGAGCAAATGAATACCCTTTGAAGTCATATTGCATGCTACCCATTCCACGGGTCTCAACTCTCCAGGTTTAAGGTATTGTTCCTTCAGCTAAATCATGCACGTGGAACCCAGAGTATGATCAACCGTGTGAACGGGAGACGTGTTCAAATATGTCTCAGTTTTCGTACCCTGGTACTTGGGTGCAACATTCCAGACGCTTTACTAACACTCTCCCGACATGGAGAGTCAGTCCCTTTAACCTCCTGTATGGCTCAGTTTGCAATATCTGCGGAAGATGAACAGGAATAGCGAGAACCAATGAGAGACTAGCTGGAGGTGTCTGGACGGGCAAATTTAACTCTCATTTCCCACCAGGAAGAGGAATTAACCAAAGGCTCAGCGTGCCGTGCCGGAACCAGATTAGGGCCTGAAGCCATCCTGCGGTGTTGCGGCCATCTCACAAGAAAGCGAGTTGTAGAAAGGAGCTCAGGGGCACTGTAATTCACAAACCTGCAGAGTTATAAATGACAGCTATTGTCCAAAAATATACTGAAGTAAGGCTGCCAAGAGGACTTGAAAGCGGGGCAGAATTGCAGGAAACCGATTTCAGGAGGTAGACTGGAATTGCATTGAAAGCATAGGAATAGAGGCAGAACGTCCACAATGATGCACTTGGCCAAAAAGGGCGTATGCGTTTTTTCCTGAATATATTCAGGAAAAAACGCATACGCCCTTTTTTGCCAACCAAGCAAGCTTGCAAAGGAAATCTGCACTACAATGAAGTCTCACTTCCCCCCGGTCAAAAGGGCCATCTGAAAAAAGTGTAAAATCCAGAAAGGCAGGACAGGCCATGGAGAACTGGGAGCCTAGTTATGCTGATGGGCGGGATGTAAATTGCCAACAGAAACTCGGGAAAGTGTATGGTGTTTCCTGAAACATCTAAAAAACAAAGCAACAGAGCCTAGGGCACTTCCACTTATGGACCTATAGCTTAGGGAAATTAAAATCAAAAAGACACAGCTACCCCAAAATTTGGGACGCCTCTGTTTAAAAGATCCTTGTTTACAGTACAAGTTCAACATCGCAGAAAGTGAAAAATGGATAAAGAAGTTGTATTTACTTACAAAGCAATATCACTCAGCAATGAAATCTATGTCATCAGGACCTTAGCAGCACAATGAGTAGATTCAGGTATGATGATTCTAACTGAAATAAGTCACACAGAAAAAGAAACATCATAAGATATCACTAATACACGGAATGTAAACTTGGCTACACAGGAACTGAATTACAGAACAGAACAGGGTCTCAAATTTAGAAAACCAACTTCTGCTTGCTTAAGGGGAAAGGTGAGTTGGGGTGCTGCATAAAACCAGAGATTGAAATGAGCACAGATAAAGTTCCTGAAGCCAAATACAGAATAGACAATAGCTACTCCTTGCTCAAAGAAATGGACTCAACACCGCATATTAAACGCCTAAGAATGTACCTGACTAGTAAGTATCTTAAAACCTATGGATTGCTATGTCTCCGAAAGAGAATCAAGCATGTGTACAGGAGCATAAACGCAGCAGTGATAGGACTGGTGAGGTTCGATGAGCTAATGAAGACCCTTTGAAGTCATATTGCATGGTACCCATTCCACGGGTTTCAACTACCCAGGTTTAAGTTATTCTTCCTTCAGCTAAAACATGCATGTGGAACCCAGAGTATGATCAACCGTGTGAACGGGAGACGTGTTCAAATATGTCTCAGTTTTCCTCCCCTGGTACTCAGGTGCAACATTCCAGACGCTTTACTAACACTCTCCCGACTTGGAGAGTCAGTCCCTTTAACCTCCTGTTTGGCCCAGTTTGCAATTTCTGCGGAAGATGAACAGGAATAGGGAGAACCAATGAGAGACTAGCTGGAGGTGTCTGGACGGGCAAATTTAACTCTCATTTCCCACCAGGAAGACGAATTAACCAAAGGCTCAGCGTGCCGTGCCGGAACCAGATTAGGGCCTGAAGCAATCCTGCGGTGTTGCGGCCAGGTCACAAGAAAGCGAGTTGAAGAAAGGAGCTCAGGGGCACTGTAATTCAGAAACCTGCAGAGTTATAAATGACAGCTATCGTCCAAAAATATACTGAAGTAAGGCTGCCAAGAGGACTTGAAAGCGGGGCAGAATTGCAGGAAACCGATTTCAGGAGGTAGACTGGAATTGCATTGAAAGCATAGGAAAAGAGGCAGAACGTCCACAATGATGCACTTGGCCAAAAAGGGCGTATGCGTTTTTTCCTGAATATATTCAGGAAAAACCGCATACGCCCTTTTTGGCCAACCAAGCAAGCTTGCAAAGGAAATCTGCACTACAATGAAGTCTCACTTCCCCCCGGTCAAAAGGGCCATCTGAAAAAAGTGTAAAATCCAGAAAGGCAGGACAGGCCATGGAGAACTGGGAGCCTTGTTATGCTCATGGGCGGGATGTAAATTGCCAACAGACACTCGGGAGAAGTGTATGGTGTTTCCTGAAGGAACTAAGAAACAAAGCAACAAAGCCTAGGGCACTTCCACTTATGGTCCTATAGCTTAGGGAAATTAAAATCAAAAAGACACAGCCACCCCAAAGTTTGGGACGCCTCTGTTTACAAGAACCTCGTTTACCATACAAGTTCAATATCACAGAAAGTGAAAAATGGATAAAGAACTTGTGGTACTTACGTACAATGCAGTATCACTCAGCAATGAAATCTATTTCATCAGGCCCGTAGCAGCATAATGAGTGGATTCAGGTACGATGATTCTAACTGAAATAAGTCACACAGAAAAAGAAACATCATAAGATATCACTAATACACGGAATGTAAACTTGGCTACACAGGAACTGAATTCCAAAACAGAACAGGGTCTCAAATTTAGAAAACCAACTTATGCTTGCTTAAGGGGAAAGGTGAGTTGGGGTGCTGCATAAAACCAGAGATTGAAATGAGCACAGATAAAGTTCCTTAAGCCAAATATGGAATAGACAAGAGCTACTCCTTGCTCAACGAAATGGACTCAACACCGCATATTAAACGCCTAAGAATGTACCTGACTAGTAAGTATCTTAAAACCTATGGATTGCTATGTCTCCAAAAGAGAATCAAGCGTGTGTACAGGGGCATAAACGCAGCAGTGATAGGATTGGAGAGGTTCGGTGAGCAAATGAAGACCCTTTGAAGTCATATTGCATGCTACCCATTCCACGGGTCTCAACTCTCCAGGTTTAATGTATTGTTCCTTCAGCTAAATCATGCACGTGGAACCCAGAGTATGATCAACCGTGTGAACGGGAGACGTGTTCAAATATGTCTCAGTTTTCGTACCCTGGTACTCGGGTGCAACATTCCAGAAGCTTTACTAACACTCTCCCGACATGGAGAGTCAGTCCCTTTAACCTCCTGTATGGCTCAGTTTGCAATATCTGCGGAAGATGAACAGGAATAGCGAGAACCAATGAGAGACTAGCTGGAGGTGTCTGGACGGGCAAATTTAACTCTCATTTCCCACCAGGAAGAGGAATTAACCAAAGGCTCAGCGTGCCGTGCCGGAACCAGATTAGGGCCTGAAGCCATCCTGCGGTGTTGCGGCCATCTCACAAGAAAGCGAGTTGAAGAAAGGACCTCAGGGGCACTGTAATTCACAAACCTGCAGAGTTATAAATGACAGCTATTGTCCAAAAATATACTGAAGTAAGGCTGCCAAGAGGACTTGAAAGCGGGGCAGAATTGCAGGAAACCGATTTCAGGAGGTAGACTGGAATTGCATTGAAAGCATAGGAATAGAGGCAGAACGTCCACAATGATGCACTTGGCCAAAAAGGGCGTATGCGTTTTTTCCTGAATATATTCAGGAAAAAACGCATACGCCCTTTTTGGCCAACCAAGCAAGCTTGCAAAGGAAATCTGCACTACAATGAAGTCTCACTTCCCCCCGGTCAAAAGGGCCATCTGAAAAAAGTGTAAAATCCAGAAAGGCAGGACAGGCCATGGAGAACTGGGAGCCTAGTTATGCTGATGGGCGGGATGTAAATTGCCAACAGAAACTCGGGAAAGTGTATGGTGTTTCCTGAAACATCTAAAAAACAAAGCAACAGAGCCTAGGGCACTTCCACTTATGGACCTATAGCTTAGGGAAATTAAAATCAAAAAGACACAGCCACCCCAAAATTTGGGACGCCTCTGTTTAAAAGATCCTTGTTTACAGTACAAGTTCAACATCGCAGAAAGTGAAAAATGGATAAAGAAGTTGTATTTACTTACAAAGCAATATCACTCAGCAATGAAATCTATGTCATCAGGCCCTTAGCAGCACAATGAGTGGATTCAGGTATGATGATTCTAACTGAAATAAGTCACACAGAAAAAGAAACATCATAAGATATCACTAATACACGGAATGTAAACTTGGCTACACAGGAACTGAATTACAGAACAGAACAGGGTCTCAAATTTAGAAAACCAACTTCTGCTTGCTTAAGGGGAAAGGTGAGTTGGGGTGCTGCATAAAACCAGAGATTGAAATGAGCACAGATAAAGTTCCTTAAGCCAAATATGGAATAGACAAGAGCTACTCCTTGCTCAACGAAATGGACTCAACACCCCAAATTAAACGCCTAAGAATGTACCTGACTAGTAAGTATCTTAAAACCTATGGATTGCTATGTCTCCATAAGAGAATCAAGCATGTGTACAGGGGCATAAATGCAGCAGTGATAGGATTGGAGAGGTTCGGTGAGCAAATGAAGACCCTTTGAAGTCATATTGCATGGTACCCATTCCACGGGTCTCAACTCTCCAGGTTTAAGGTATTCTTCCTTCAGCTAAAACATGCATGTGGAACCCAGAGTATGATCAACCGTGTGAACAGGAGACGTGTTCAAATATGTCTCAGTTTTCCTCCCCGGTACTCGGGTTCAACATTCCAGACGCTTTACTAACACTCCCCCGACTTGGAGAGTCAGCGCCTTTAACCTCCTGTTTGGCCCAGTTTGCAATTTCTGTGGAAGATGAACAGGAATAGGGAGAACCAATGAGAGACTAGCTGGAGGTGTCTGGACGGGCAAATTTAACTCTCATTTCCCACCAGGAAGAGGAATTAACCAAAGGCTCAGCGTGCCATGCCTGAACCAGATTAGGGCCTGAAGCCATCCTGCGTTGTTGCGGCCAGCTCAAAAGAAAGCGAGTTGAAGAAAGGAGCTCAGGGGCACTGTAATTCACAAACCTGCAGAGTTATAAATGACAGCTATCGTCCAAAAATATACTGAAGTAAGGCTGCCAAGAGGACTTGAAAGCAGGGCAGAATTGCAGGAAACCGATTTCAGGAGGTAGACTGGAATTACATTGAAAGCATAGGAAAAGAGGCAGAACGTCCACAATGATGCACTTGGCCAAAAAGGGCATATGCGTTTTTTCCTGAATATATTCAGGAAAAAACGCATATGCCCTTTTTGGCCAACCAAGCAAGCTTGCAAAGGAAATCTGCACTACAATGAAGTCTCACTTCCCCCCGGTCAAAAGGGCCATCTGAAAAAAGTGTAAAATCCAGAAAGGCAGGACAGGCCATGGAGAACTGGGAGCCTTGTTATGCTGATGGGCGGGATGTAAATTGCCAACAGACACTCGGGAGAAGTGTATGGTGTTTCCTGAAACATCTAAAAAACAAAGCAACAGAGCCTAGGGCACTTCCACTTATGGTCCTATAGCTTAGGGAAATTAAAATCAAAAAGACACAGCCACCCCAAAGTTTGGGACGCCTCTGTTTACAAGAACCTCATTTACCGTACAAGTTCAATATCACAGAAAGTGAAAAATGGATAAAGAACTTGTGGTACTTACGTACAATGCAGTATCACTCAGCAATGAAATCTATGTCATCAGGCCCGTAGCAGCATAATGAGTGGATTCAGGTACGATGATTCTAACTGAAATAAGTCACACAGAAAAAGAAACATCATAAGATATCACTAATACACGGAATGTAAACTTGGCTACACAGGAACTGAATTACAGAACAGAACAGGGTCTCAAATTTAGAAAACCAACTTCTGCTTGCTTAAGGGGAAAGGTGAGTTGGGGTGCTGCATAAAACCAGAGATTGAAATGAGCACAGATAAAGTTCCTTAAGCCAAATATGGAATAGACAAGAGCTACTCCTTGCTCAACGAAATGGACTCAACACCCCATATTAAACGCCTAAGTATGTACCTGACTAGTAAGTATCTTCAAACCTATGGATTGCTATGTCTCCGAAAGAGAATCAAGCGTGTGTACAGGGGCATAAACGCAGCAGTGATAGGATTGGAGAGGTTCGGTGAGCAAATGAAGACCCTTTGAAGTCATATTGCATGGTACCCATTCCACGGGTTTCAACTACCCAGGTTTAAGGTATTCTTCCTTCAGCTAAAACATGCATGTGGAACCCAGAGTATGATCAACCGTGTGAACGGGAGACGTGTTCAAATATGTCTCAGTTTTCCTCCCCTGGTACTCAGGTGCAACATTCCAGACGCTTCACTAACACTCTCCCGACTTGGAGAGTCAGTCCCTTTAACCTCCTGTTTGGCCCAGTTTGCAATTTCTGCGGAAGATGAACAGGAATAGGGAGAACCAATGAGAGACTAGCTGGAGGTGTCTGGACGGGCAAATTTAACTCTCATTTCCCACCAGGAAGAGGAATTAACCAAAGGCTCAGCGTGCCGTGCCGGAACCAGATTAGGGCCTGAAGCCATCCTGCGGTGTTGCGGCCAGGTCACAAGAAAGCGAGTTGAAGAAAGGAGCTCAGGGGCACTGTAATTCACAAACCTGCAGAGTTATAAATGACAGCTATCGTCCAAAAATATACTGAAGTAAGGCTGCCAAGAGGACTTGAAAGCGGGGCAGAATTGCAGGAAACCGATTTCAGGAGGTAGACTGGAATTGCATTGAAAGCATAGGAAAAGAGGCAGAACGTCCACAATGATGCACTTGGCCAAAAAGGGCGTATGCGTTTTTTCCTGAATATATTCAGGAAAAAACGCATACGCCCTTTTTGGCCAACCAAGCAAGCTTGCAAAGGAAATCTGCACTACAATGAAGTCTCACTTCCCCCCGGTCAAAAGGGCCATCTGAAAAAAGTGTAAAATCCAGAAAGGCAGGACAGGCCATGGAGAACTGGGAGCCTTGTTATGCTGATGGGTGGGATGTAAATTGCCAACAGACACTCGGGAGAAGTGTATGGTGTTTCCTGAAACATCTAAAAAACAAAGCAACAGAGCCTAGGGCACTTCCACTTATGGTCCTATAGCTTAGGGAAATTAAAATCAAAAAGACACAGCCACCCCAAAGTTTGGGACGGCTCTGTTTACAAGAACCTCGTTTACAATACAAGTTCAACATCGCAGAAAGTGAAAAATGGATAAAGAAGTTGTGGTATTTACTTACAAAGCAATATCACTCAGCAATGAAATCTATGTCATCAGGCCCTTAGCAGCACAATGAGTGGATTCAGGTATGATGATTCTAACTGAAATAAGTCACACAGAAATAGAAACATCATAAGATATCACTAATACACGGAATGTAAACTTGGCTACACAGGAACTGAATTACAGAACAGAACAGGGTCTCAAATTTAGAAAACCAACTTATGCTTGCTTAAGGGGAAAGGTGAGTTGGGGTGCTGCATAAAACCAGAGATTGAAATGAGCACAGATAAAGTTCCTTAAGCCAAATATGGAATAGGCAAGAGCTACTCCTTGCTCAACGAAATGGACTCAACACCCCAAATTAAACGCCTAAGAATGTACCTGACTAGTAAGTATCTTAAAACCTATGGATTGCTATGTCTCCAAAAGAGAATCAAGCGTGTGTACAGGGGCATAAACGCAGCAGTGATAGGATTGGAGATGTTCGAGGAGCAAATGAAGACCCTTTGAAGTCATATTGCATGGTACCCATTCCACGGGTTTCAACCACCCAGTTTTAAGGTATTCTTCCTTCAGCTAAAACATGCATGTGGAACCTAGAGTATGATCAACCGTGTGATCGGGAGACGTGTTCAAATATGTCTCAGTTTTCGTACCCTGGTACTCGGGTGCAACATTCCAGACGCTTTACTAACACTCTCCCGACTTGGAGAGTCAGTCCCTTTAACCTCCTGTTTGGCCCAGTTTGCAATTTCTGCGGAAGATGAACAGGAATAGCGAAAACCAATGAGAGACTAGCTGGAGGTGTCTGGACGGGCAAATTTAACTCTCATTTCCCACCAGGAAGAGGAATTAACCAAAGGCTCAGCGTGCCGTGCCGGAACCAGATTAGGGCCTGAAGCCATCCTGCGGTGTTGCGGCCAGGTCACAAGAAAGCGAGTTGAAGAAAGGAGCTCAGGGGCACTGTAATTCACAAACCTGCAGAGTTATAAATGACAGCTATCGTCCAAAAATATACTGAAGTAAGGCTGCCAAGAGGACTTGAAAGCGGGGCAGAATTGCAGGAAACCGATTTCAGGAGGTAGACTGGAATTGCATTGAAAGCATAGGAAAAGAGGCAGAACGTCCACAATGATGCACTTGGCCATAAAGGGCGTATGCGTTTTTTCCTGAATATATTCAGGAAAAAACGCATACGCCCTTTTTGGACAACCAAGCAAACTTGCAAAGGAAATCTGCACTACAATGAAGTCTCACTTTCCCCCGGTCAAAAGGGCCATCTGAAAAAAGTGTAAAATCCAGAAAGGCAGGACAGGCCATGGAGAACTGGGAGCCTTGTTATGCTGATGGGCGGGATGTAAATTGCCAACAGACACCCGGTAGAAGTGCATGGTGTTTCCTGAAACATCTAAAAAACAAAGCAACAGAGCCTAGGGCACTTCCACTTATGGTCCTATAGCTTAGGGAAATTAAAATCAAAAAGACACAGCCACCCCAAAGTTTGGGACGCCTCTGTTTACAAGAACCTCGTTTACAGTACAAGTTCAACATTGCAGAAATTGAAAAATGGATAAATAAGTTGTGGTATTTACTTACAAAGCAATATCACTCAGCACTGAAATCTATGTCATCAGGCCCTTAGCAGCACAATGAGTGGATTCAGATATGCTGATTCTAACTGAAATAAGTCACACAGAAAAAGAAACATCATAAGATATCACTAATACACGGAATGTAAACTTGGCTACACAGGAACTGAATTCCAAAACAGAACAGGGTCTCAAATTTAGAAAACCAACTTATGCTTGCTTAAGGGGAAAGGTGAGTTGGGGTGCTGCATAAAACCAGAGATTGAAATGAGCACAGATAAAGTTCCTTAAGCCAAATATGGAATAGACAAGAGCTACTCCTTGCTCAACGAAATGGACTCAACACCCCAAATTAAACGCCTAAGAATGTACCTGACTAGTAAGTATCTTAAAACCTATGGATTGCTATGTCTCCATAAGAGAATCAAGCGTGTGTACAGGGGCATAAACGCAGCAGTGATAGGATTGGAGAGGTTCGGTGAGCAAATGAAGACCCTTTGAAGTCATATTGCATGGTACCCATTCCACGGGTCTCAACTCTCCAGGTTTAAGGTATTCTTCCTTCAGCTAAAACATGCATGTGGAACCCAGAGTATGATCAACCATGTGAACAGGAGACGTGTTCAAATATGTCTCAGTTTTCCTCCCCGGTACTCGGGTGCAACATTCCAGACGCTTTACTAACACTCTCCCGACTTGGAAAGTCAGCGCCTTTAACCTCCTGTTTGGCCCAGTTTGCAATTTCTGTGGAAGATGAACAGGAATAGGGAGAACCAATGAGAGACTAGCTGGAGGTGTCTGGACGGGGAAATTTAACTCTCATTTCCCACCAGGAAGAGGAAATAACCAAAGGCTCAGCGTGCCATGCCTGAACCAGATTAGGGCCTGAAGCCATCCTCCGTTGTTGCGGTCAGCTCAAAAGAAAGCGAGTTGAAGAAAGGAGCTCAGGGGCACTGTAATTCACAAACCTGCAGAGTTATAAATGACAGCTATCGTCCAAAAATATACTGAAGTAAGGCTGCCAAGAGGACTTGAAAGCGGGGCAGAATTGCAGGAAACCGATTTCAGGAGGTAGACTGGAATTGCATTGAAAGCATAGGAAAAGAGGCAGAACGTCCACAATGATGCACTTGGCCAAAAAGGGCGTATGCGTTTTTTCCTGAATATATTCAGGAAAAAACGCATACGCCCTTTTTGGCCAACCAAGCAAGCTTGCAAAGGCAATCTGCACTACAATGAAGTCTCACTTCCCCCCGGTCAAAGGGGCCATCTGATAAAAGTGTAAAATCCAGAAAGGCAGGACAGGCCATGGAGAACTGGGAGCCTTGTTATGCTGATGGGCGGGATTTAAATTGCCAACAGAAAGTCGGGAAAGTGCATGGTGTTTCCTGAAACATCTAAAAAACAAAACAACAGAGCCTAGGGCACTTCCACTTATGGTCCTATAGCTTAGGGAAATTAAAATCAAAAAGACACAGCCACCCCAATGTTTGGGACGCCTCTGTTTACAAGAACCTCGTTTACAGTACAAGTTCAACATCGCAGAAAGTGAAAAATGGATAAAGAAGGTGTGGTATTTACTTACAAAGCAATATCACTCAGCAATCAAATCTATGTCATCAGGCCCTTAGCAGCACAATGAGTGGATTCAGGTATGATGACACTAACTGAAATAAGTCACAAAGAAAAAGAAACATCATAAGATATCAGTAATACACAGAATGTAAACTTGGCTACACAGGAACTGAATTCCAAAACAGAACAGGGTCTCAAATTTAGAAAACCAACTTATGCTTGCTTAAGGGGAATGGTGAGTTGGGGTGCTGCATAAAACCAGAGATTGAAATGAGCACAGATAAAGTTCCTTAAGCCAAATATGGAATAGACAAGAGCTACTCCTTGCTCAACGAAATGGACTCAACACCCCATATTAAACGCCTAAGAATGTACCTGAGTAGTAAGTATCTTAAAACCTATGGATTGCTATGTCTCCGAAAGAGAATCAAGCATGTGTACGGGGCATAAACGCAGCAGTGATAGGATTGGAGAGGTTCGGTGAGCAAATGAAGACCCTTTGAAGTCATATTGCATGGTACCCATTACACGGGTCTCAACTCTCCAGGTTTAAGGTATTCTTCCTTCAGCTAAAACATGCATGTGGAACCCAGAGTATGATCAACCGTGTGAACGGGAGACGTGTGCAAATATGTCTCAGTTTGCCTCCCCTGGTACTCGGGTGCAACATTCCAGACGCTTTACTAACACTCTCCCCACTTGGAGAGTCAGCGCCTTTAACCTCCTGTTTGGCCCAGTTTGCAATTTCTGCAGATGAACAGGAATAGGGAGAACCAATGAGAGACTACCTGGAGGTGTCTGGACGGGCAAATTTAACTCTCATTTCCCACCAGGAAGAGGAAATAACCAAAGGCTCAGTGTGCCGTGCCGGAACCAGATTAGGGCCTGAAGCCATCCTGCGGTGTTGCGGCCAGGTCACAAGAAAGCGAGTTGAAGAAAGGAGCTCAGGGGCACTGTAATTCACAAATCTGCAGAGATATAAATGACAGCTATCGTCCAAAAATATACTGAAGTAAGGCTGCCAAGAGGACTTGAAAGCAGGGCAGAATTGCAGGAAACCGATTTCAGGAGGTAGACTGGAATTGCATTGAAAGCATAGGAAAAGAGGCAGAACGTCCACAATGATGCACTTGGCCAAAAAGGGCGTATGCGTTTTTTCCTGAATATATTCAGGAAAAAACGCATACGCCCTTTTTGGCCAACCAAGCAAGCTTGCAAAGGAAATCTGCACTACAATGAAGTCTCACTCCCCCCGGTCAAAAAGGCCATCTGAAAAAAGTGTAAAATCCAGAAAGGCAGGACAGGCCATGGAGAACTGGGAGCCTTGTTATGCTGATGGGCGGGATGGAAATTGCCAACAGACACTCAGGAGAAGTGTATGGTGTTTCCTGAAACATCTAAAAAACAAAGCAACAGAGCCTAGGGCACTTCCACTTATGGTCCTATAGCTTAGGGAAATTAAAATCAAAAAGACACAGCCACCCCAAAGTTTGGGACACCTCTGTTTACAAGAACCTCTTTTACCGTACAAGTTCAATATCACAGAAAGTGAAAAATGGATAAAGAACTTGTGGTACTTACGTACAATGCAGTATCACTCAGCAATGAAATCTATGTCATCAGGCCCGTAGCAGCATAATGAGTGGATTCAGGTACGATGATTCTAACTGAAATAAGTCACACAGAAAAAGAAACATCATAAGATATCACTAATACACGGAATGTAAACTTGGCTACACAGCAACTGAATTCCAAAACAGAACAGGGTCTCAAATTTAGAAAACCAACTTATGCTTGCTTAAGGGGAAAGGTGAGTTGGGGTGCTGCATAAAACCAGAGATTGAAATGAGCACAGATAAAGTTCCTTAAGCCAAATATGGAATAGACAAGAGCTACTCCTTGCTCAACGAAATGGACTCAACACCGCATATTAAACACCTAAGAATGTACCTGACTAGTAAGTATCTTAAAACCTATGGATTGCTATGTCTCCAAAAGAGAATCAAGCGTGTGTACAGGGGCATAAACGCAGCAGTGATAGGATTGGAGAGGTTCGGTGAGCAAATGAAGACCCTTTGAAGTCATATTGCATGGTACCCATTCCACGGGTTTCAACCACCCAGTTTTAAGGTATTCTTCCTTCAGCTAAAACATGCATGTGGAACCTAGAGTATGATCAACCGTGTGATCGGGAGACGTGTTCAAATATGTCTCAGTTTTCGTACCCTGGTACTCGGGTGCAACATTCCAGACGCTTTACTAACACTCTCCAGACTTGGAGAGTCAGTCCCTTTAACCTCCTGTTTGGCCCAGTTTGCAATTTCTGGGGAAGATGAACAGGAATAGCGAGAACCAATGAGAGACTAGCTGGAGGTGTCTGGACGGGCAAATTTAACTCTCATTTCCCACCAGGAAGAGGAATTAACCAAAGGCCCAGCGTGCCTTGGCGGAACCAGATTAGGGCCTGAAGCCATCCTGCGGTGTTGCGGCCAGCTCAAAAGAAAGCGAGTTGAAGAAAGGAGCTCAGGGGCACTGTAATTCAGAAACCTGCAGAGTTATAAATGACAGCTATCGTCCAAAAATATACTGAAGTAAGGCTCCCAAGAGGACTTGAAAGCGGGGCAGAATTGCAGGAAACCGATTTCAGGAGGTAGACTGGAATTGCATTGAAAGCATAGGAAAAGAGGCAGAACGTCCACAATGATGCACTTGGCCAAAAAGGGCGTATGCGTTTTTTCCTGAATATATTCAGGAAAAAACGCATACGCCCTTTTAGGCCAACCAAGCAAGCTTGCAAAGGAAATCTGCACTACATGAAGTCTCACTTCCCCCCGGTCAAAAGGGCCATCTGAAAAAAGTGTAAAATCCAGAAAGGCAGGACAGGCCATGGAGAACTGGGAGCCTTGTTATGCTGATGGGCGGGATGGAAATTGCCAACAGACACTCGGGAGAAGTGTATGGTGTTTCCTGAAACATCTATAAAACAAAGCAACAGAGCCTAGGGCACTTCCACTTATGGTCCTATAGCTTAGGGAAATTAAAATCAAAAAGACACAGCCACCCCAAAGTTTGGGACACCTCTGTTTACAAGAACCTCTTTTACCGTACAAGTTCAATATCACAGAAAGTGAAAAATGGATAAAGAACTTGTGGTACTTATGTACAATGCAGTATCACTCAGCAATGAAATCTATGTCATCAGGCCCGTAGCAGCATAATGAGTGGATTCAGGTACGATGATTCTAACTGAAATAAGTCACACAGAAAAAGAAACATCATAAGATATCACTAATACACGGAATGTAAACTTGGCTACACAGGAACTGAATTCCAAAACAGAACAGGGTCTCAAATTTAGAAAACCAACTTATGCTTGCTTAAGGGGAAAGGTGAGTTGGGGTGCTGCATAAAACCAGAGATTGAAATGAGCACAGATAAAGTTCCTTAAGCCAAATATGGAATAGACAAGAGCTACTCCTTGCTCAACGAAATGGACTCAACACCGCATATTAAACACCTAAGAATGTACCTGACTAGTAAGTATCTTAAAACCTATGGATTGCTATGTCTCCAAAAGAGAATCAAGCGTGTGTACAGGGGCATAAACGCAGCAGTGATAGGATTGGAGAGGTTCGGTGAGCAAATGAAGACCCTTTGAAGTCATATTGCATGGTACCCATTCCACGGGTCTCAACTCTCCAGGTTTAAGGTATTCTTCCTTCAGCTAAATCATGCACGTGGAACCCAGAGTATGATCAACCGTGTGAACGGGAGACGTGTTCATATGTGTCTCAGTTTTACTCCCCTGGTACTCGGGTGCAACATTCCAGACGCTTTACTAACACTCTCCCGACTTGGAGAGTCAGCGCCTTTAACCTCCTGTTTGGCCCAGTTTGCAATTTCTGCGGAATATGAACAGGAATAGGGAGAACCAATGAGAGACTAGCTGGAGGTGTCTGGACGGGCAAATTTAACTCTCATTTCCCACCAGGAAGAGGAAATAACCAAAGGCTCAGCGTGCCATGCCGGAACCAGATTAGGGCCTGAAGCCATCCTGCGGTGTTGCGGCCAGGTCACAAGAAAGCGAGTTGAAGAAAGGAGCTCAGGGGCACTGTAATTCACAAACCTGCAGAGATATAAATGACAGCTATCGTCCAAAAATATACTGAAGTAAGGCTGCCAAGAGGACTTGAAAGCGGGGCAGAATTGCAGGAAACCGATTTCAGGAGGTAGACTGGAATTGCATTGAAAGCATAGGAAAAGAGGCAGAACGTCCACAATGATGCACTTGGCCAAAAAGGGCGTATGCGTTTTTTCCTGAATATATTCAGGAAAAAACGCATACGCCCTTTTTGGCCAACCAAGCAAGCTTGCAAAGGAAATCTGCACTACAATGAAGTCTCACTTCCCCCCGGTCAAAAGGGCCATCTGAAAAAAGTGTAAAATCCAGAAAGGCAGGACAGGCCATGGAGAACTGGGAGCCTAGTTATGCTGATGGGCGGGACGTAAATTGCCAACAGAAACTCGGGAAAGTGTATGGTGTTTCCTGAAACATCTAAAAAACAAAGCAACAGAGCCTAGGGCACTTCCACTTATGGACCTATAGTTTAGGGAAATTAAAATCAAAAAGACACAGCCACCCCAAAATTTGGGACGCCTCTGTTTACAAGATCCTTGTTTACAATACATGTTCAACATCGCAGAAAGTGAAAAATGGATAAAGAAGTTGTATTTACTTACAAAGCAATATGACTCAGCAATGAAATCTATCTCATCAGGCCATTAGCAGCACAATGAGTGGATTCAGGTATGATGATTCTAACTGAAATAAGTCACACAGAAAAAGAAACATCATAAGATATCAGTAATACACGGAATGTAAACTTGGCTACACAGGAACTGAATTACAGAACAGAACAGGGTCTCAAATTTAGAAAACCAACTTATGCTTGCTTAAGGGGAAAGGTGAGTTGGGGTGCTGCATAAAACCAGAGATTGAAATGAGCACAGATAAAGTTCCTTAAGCCAAATATGGAATAGACAAGAGCTACTCCTTGCTCAACGAAATGGACTCAACACCCCATATTAAACGCCTAAGAATGTACCTGACTAGTAAGTATCTTAAAACCTATGGATTGCTATGTCTCCAAAAGAGAATCAAGCATGTGTACAGGGGCATAAACGCAGCAGTGATAGGATTGGAGAGGTTCGATGAGCAAATGAAGACCCTTTGAAGTCATATTGCATGGTACCCATTCCACGGGTTTCAACTACCCAGGTTTAAGTTATTCTTCATTCAGCTAAAACATGCATGTGGAACCTAGAGTATGATCAACCATGTGATCGGGAGATGTGTTCAAATATGTCTCAGTTTTCGTACCCTGGTACTCGGGTGCAACATTCCAGATGCTTTACTAACACTCTCCCGACTTGGAGAGTCAGTCCCTTTAACCTCCTGTTTGGCCCAGTTTGCAATTTCTGCGGAAGATGAACAGGAATAGGGAGAACCAATGAGAGACTAGCTGGAGGTGTCTGGACGGGAAAATTTAACTCTCATTTCCCAAAGGAAGAGGAATTAACCAAAGGCTCAGCGTGCCGTGCCCGAAACAGATTAGGGCCTGAAGCCATCTTGCGGTGTTGCGGCCAGCTCAAAAGAAAGCGAGTTGAAGAAAGGAGCTCAGGGGCACTGTAATGCACAAACCTGCAGAGTTATAAATGACAGCTATCGTCCAAAAATATACTGAAGGAAGGCTGCCAAGAGGACTTGAAAGCGGGGCAGAATTGCAGGAAACCGATTTCAGGAGGTAGACTGGAATTGCATTGAAAGCATAGGAAAAGAGGCAGAACGTCCACAATGATGCACTTGGCCAAAAAGGGCGTATGCGTTTTTTCCTGAATATATTCAGGAAAAAACGCATACGCCCTTTTTGGCCAACCAAGCAAGCTTGCAAAGGAAATCTGCACTACAATGAAGTCTCACTTGCCCCCGGTCAAAGAGGCCATGTGAAAAATGTGTAAAATCCAGAAAGGCAGGACAGGCCATGGAGAACTGGGAGCCTTGTTATGCTGATGGGCGCGATGTAAATTGCCAACAGACACTCGGGAGAAGTGTATGGTGTTTCCTGGAACATCTAAAAAACAAAGCAACAGAGCCTAGGGCACTTCCACTTATGGTCCTATAGCTTAGGGAAATTAAATTCAAAAAGACACAGCCACCCCAAAGTTTGGAACGGCTCTGTTTACAAGAACCTCGTTTACAGTACAAGTTCAACATCGCAGAAATTGAAAAATGGATAAAGAAGTTGTGGTGTATACTTACAAAGCAATATCACTCAGCACTGAAATCTGTGTCATCAAGCCCTTAGCAGCACAATGAGTGGATTCAGATATGATGATTCTAACTGAAATAAGTCACACAGAAAAAGAAACATCATAAGATATCAGTAATACACGGAATGTTAACTTGGCTACACAGGAACTGAATTACAAAACAGAACAGGGTCTCAAGTTTAGAAAACCAACTTATGCCTGCTTAAGGGGGAAGGTGAGTTGGGGTGCTGCATAAAAGCAGAGTTTGAAATTAACACAGATACCATTCCATAAGCCAAATATGTAATAGACAAGACCTAACCCTTTCTCAACGAAATGGATTCAACAATGAGGTATCACCTCACACCTGGTAGAATAGGCATCATAGAAAATCTACAAACAAAAAATGCTGGAAAGGGTGTGGAGAAAAGGAACCCTCTTCCACTATTGTTGGGAATATAAATTGATACAGTCATTATGGAGAACAATATGGAATTTCTTAAGAAACTAACAATAGAATTACCATATGATACAGCAATCCCAGTACTGGACATATACCCAGACAAAACCATAAATCAAAAAGAGTCATTCACCGCAATGTTCATTGCATCACTATTTACAATATCGAGGTAATGGAAGCAACCTAAATGCCCACAGACAGACGAATGCATAAAGCTGTGGTACATATATAAAATGGAATATTACTAAGCCATGAAAAGGAATGAAATTGGGTCATTTGTAGAGACGTCGATGGATCTAGAGACTGTCATACAGAGTGAAGTAAGTCAGAAAGAGAAAAACAAATCTTGTATATTCATGCATATATGTGGAACCTAGAAAAACTGTACAGATTAACCATTTTGCAAGGCATAAATAGAGCAACAGATGTAGACAACAAAAGCCTAGGGCACTTCCACTTATGTTCCTAAGTGGAAGATCCACTTGGTCCTTCCAACCAAGCAAGCTTGCAAAGGAAATCTGCACTACAATGAAGTCTCACTTCCCCCCGGTCAAAAGGGTCATCTGAAAAAAGTGTAAAATACAGGAAGGCAGGACAGGCCATGGAGAACTGGGAGCCTTGTTATGCTGATGGGCGGGATGTAAATTGCCAACAGACACTCGGGAGAAGTGTATGGTGTTTCCTGAAACATCTAAAAAACAAAGCAACAGAGCCTAGGGCACTTCCTCTTATGGTCCTATAGCTTAGGGAAATTAAAATCAAAAAGACACAGCCACCCCAAAGTTTGGAACGCCTCTGTTTACAAGAACCTCGTTTACAGTACAAGTTCAATATCACAGAAAGTGAAAAATGGATAAATAAGTTGTGGTATTTACTTACAAAGCAATATCACTCAGCACTGAAATCTATGTCATCAGGCCCTTAGCAGCACAATGAGTGGATTCAGATATGATGATTCTAACTGAAATAAGTCACACAGAAAAAGAAACATCATAAGATATCAGTAATACACGGAATGTAAACTTGGCTACACAGGAACTGAATTACAGAACAGAACAGGGTCTCAAATTTAGAAAACCAACTTATGCTTGCTTAAGTATAAAGATGAGTTGGGGTGCTGCATAAAACCAGAGATTGAAAGGAGCACAGATAAAGTTCCTTAAGCCAAATATGGAATAGACAAGAGCTACTCCTTGCTCAACGAAATGGACTCAACACCCCATATTAAATGCCTAAGAATGTACCTGACTAGTAAGTATCTTAAAACCTATGGATTGCTATGTCTCCGAAAGAGAATCAAGCATGTGTACAGGGGCATAAACGCAGCAGTGATAGGATTGGAGAGGTTCGGTGAGCAAATGAAGACCCTTTGAAGTCATATTGCATGGTACCCATACCACGGCTCTCAACTCTCAAGGTTTAAGGTATTCTTCCTTCAGCTAAAACATGCATGTGGAACCTAGAGTATGATCAAACATGTGATCGGGAGACGTGTTCAAATATGTCTCAGTTTTGGTACCCTGGTACTCGGGTGCAACATTCCAGATGCTTTACTAACACTCTCCCGACTTGGAGAGTCAGTCCCTTTAACCTCCTGTTTGGCCCAGTTTGCAATTTCTGCGGAAGATGAACAGGAATAGCGAGAACCAATGAGAGAATAGCTGGAGGTGTCTGGACGGGCAAATTTAACTCTCATTTCCCACTAGGAAGAGGAATTAACCAAAGGCTCAGCGTGCTGTGCCGGAACCAGATTAGGGCCTGAAGCCATCCTGCGGTGATGCGGCCAGGTCACAAGAAAGCGAGTTGAAGAAAGGAGCTCAGGGACACTGTAATTCACAAACCTGCAGAGTTATAAATGACAGCTATCGTCCAAAAATATACTGAAGGAAGGCTGCCAAGAGGACTTGAAAGCGGGGCAGAATTGCAGGAAACCGATTTCAGGAGGTAGACTGGAATTGCATTGAAAGCATAGGAAAAGAGGCAGAACGTCCACAATGATGCACTTGGCCAAAAAGGGCGTATGCGTTTTTTCCTGAATATATTCAGGAAAAAACGCATACGCCCTTTTTGGCCAACCAAGCAAACTTGCAAAGGAAATCTGCACTACAATGAAGTCTCACTTCCCCCCAGTCAAAAGGGGCATCTGAAAAAAGTGTAAAATCCAGAAAGGCAGGACAGGCCATGGAGAACTGGGAGCCTAGTTATGCTGATGGGCGGGATGTAAATTGCCAACAGACACTCGGGAGAAGTGTATGGTATTTCCTGAAACATCTAAAAAACAAAGCAACAGAGCCTAGGGCACTTCCACTTATGGTCCTATAGCTTAGGGAAATTAAAATCAAAAAGACACAGCCACCCCCAAAGTTTGGGACGCCTCTGTTTACAAGAACCTCGTTTACAGTACAAGTTCAACATCGCAGAAATTGAAAAATGGATAAAGAAGTTGTGGTATTTACTTACAAAGCAATATCACTCAGCACTGAAATCTATGTCATCAGGCCCTTAGCAGCACAATGAGTGGATTCAGATATGATGATTCTAACTGAAATAAGTCACACAGAAAAAGAAACATCATAAGATATCACTAATACACGGAATGTAAACTTGGCTACACAGGAACTGAATTACAGAACAGAACAGTGTCTCAAATTTAGAAAAGCAACTTATGCTTGCTTAAGGGGAAAGGTGAGTTGGGGTGCTGCATAAAACCAGAGATTGAAATGAGCACAGATAAAGTTCCTTAAGCCAAATATGGAATAGACAAGAGCTACTCCTTGCTCAACGAAATGGAGTCAACACCCCAAATTAAACGCCTAAGAATGTACCTGACTAGTAAGTATCTTAAAACCTATGGATTGCTATGTCTCCGAAAGAGAATCAAGCATGTGTACAGGGGCATAAACGCAGCAGTGATAGGATTGGAGAGGTTCACTGAGCAAATGAAGACCCTTTGAAGTCATATTGCATGGTACCTATTCCACGGGTTTCAACTACCCAGGTTTAAGGTATTCTTCCTTCAGCTAAAACATGCATGTGGAACCTAGAGTATGATCAACCATGTGATCGGGAGACGTGTTCAAATATGTCTCAGTTTTCGTACCCTGGTACTCGGGTGCAACATTCCAGATGCTTTACTAACACTCTCCCAACTTGGAGAGTCAGTCCCTTTAACCTCCTATTTGGCCCAGTTTGCAATTTCTGCGGAAGATGAACAGGAATAGCGAGAACCAATGAGAGACTAGCTGGAGATGTCTGGAAGGGCAAATTTAACTCTCATTTCCCACCAGCAAGAGGAATTAACCAAAGGCTCAGAGTGCCGTGCCGGAACCAGATTAGGGCCTGAAGCCATCCTGCGGTGTTGTAGCCAGGTCACAAGAAAGCGAGTTGAAGAAAGGAGCTCAGGGGCATTGTAATTCACAAACCTGCAGAGTTATAAATGACAGCTATCGTCCAAAAATATACTGAAGTAAGGCTGCCAAGAGGACTTGAAAGCGGGGCAGAATTGCAGGAAACCGATTTCAGGAGGTAGACTGGAATTGCATTGAAAGCATAGGAAAAGAGGCAGAACGTCCACAATGATGCACTTGGCCATAAAGGGCGTATGCGTTTTTTCCTGAATATATTCAGGAAAAAACGCATACGCCCTTTTTGGCCAACCAAGCAAACTTGCAAAGGAAATCTGCACTACAATGAAGTCTCACTTTCCCCCGGTCAAAAGGGCCATCTGAAAAAAGTGTAAAATCCAACAAGGCAGGACAGGCCATGGAGAACTGGGAGCCTCGTTATGCTGATGGGCGGGATGTAAATTGCCAACAGACACTCGGGAGAAGTGTATGGTGTTTCCTGAAACATCTAAAAAACAAAGCAACAGAGCCTAGGGCACTTCCACTTATGGTCCTATAGCTTAGGGAAATTAAAATCAAAAAGACACAGCCACCCCAAAGTTTGGGACGCCTCTGTTTACAAGAACCTCGTTTACAGTACAAGTTCAACATCGCAGAAATTGAAAAATGGATAAATAAGTTGTGGTATTTACTTACAAAGCAATATCACTCAGCACTGAAATCTATGTCATCAGGCCCTTAGCAGCACATTGAGTGGATTCAGATATGATGATTCTAACTGAAATAAGTCACACAGAAAAAGAAACATCATAAGATATCAGTAATACACGGAATGTAAACTTGGCTACACAGGAACTGAATTACAGAACAGAACAGTGTCTCAAATTTAGAAAACCAACTTATTCTTGCTTAAGGGGAAAGGTGAGTTGGGGTGCTGCATAAAACCAGAGATTGAAATGAGCACAGATAAAGTTCCTTAAGCCAAATATGGAATAGACAAGAGCTACTCCTTGCTCAACGAAATGGACTCAACACCCCATATTAAACGCCTAAGAATGTACCTGACTAGTAAGTATCTTAAAACCTATGGATTGCTATGTCTCCGAAAGAGAATCAAGCATGTGTACAGGGGCATAAACGCAGCAGTGATAGGATTGGAGAGGTTCACTGAGCAAATGAATACCCTTTGAAATCATATTTCATGGTACCCATTCCACGGGTGTCAACTACCCAGGTTTAAGGTATTCTTCCTTCAGCTAAAACATGCATGTGGAACCCAGAGTATGATCAACCGTGTGAATGGGAGACTTCTTCAAATATGTCTCAGTTTACCTCCCCTGGTACTCGGGTGCAACATTCCAGACGCTTTACTAACACTCTCCCCACTTGGAGAGTCAGCGCTTTTAACATCCTGTTTGGCCCAGTTTGCAATTTCTGTGGAAGATGAACAGGAATAGTGAGAACCAATGAGAGACTAGCTGGAGGTGTCTGGACGGGCAAATTTAACTCTCATTTCCCACCAGGAAGAGGAAATAACCAAAGGCTCAGCGTGCCGTGCCGGAACCAGATTAGGGCCTGAAGCCATCCTGCGGTGTTGCGGCCAGCTCAAAAGAAAGCGAGTTGAAGAAAGGAGCTCAGGGGCACTGTAATTCACAAACCTGCAGAGTTATAAATGACAGCTATCGTCCAAAAATATACTGAAGTAAGGCTGCCAAGAGGACTTGAAAGCGGGGCAGAATTGCAGGAAACCGATTTCAGGAGGTAGACTGGAATTGCATTGAAAGCATAGGAAAAGAGGCAGAACGTCCACAATGATGCACTTGGCCAAAAAGGGCGTATGCGTTTTTTCCTGAATATATTCAGGAAAAAACGCATACGCCCTTTTTGGCCAACCAAGCAAGCTTGCAAAGGAAATCTGCACTACAATGAAGTCTCACTTCCCCCCGGTCAAAAGGGCCATCTGAAAAAAGTGTAAAATCCAGAAAGGCAGGACAGGCCATGGAGAACTGGGAGCCTTGTTATGCTGATGGGCGGGATGTAAATTGCCAACAGACACTCGGGAGAAGTGTATGGTGTTTCCTGAAACATCTAAAAAACAAAGCAACAGAGCCTAGGGCACTTCCACTTATGGTCCTATAGCTTAGGGAAATTAAAATCAAAAAGACACAGCCACCCCAAAGTTTGGGTCGCCTCTGTTTACAAGAACCTCGTTTACAGTAC
The DNA here is from genome assembly GCF_964374135.1 of Grampus griseus. Classification (NCBI taxonomy): domain Eukaryota; kingdom Metazoa; phylum Chordata; class Mammalia; order Artiodactyla; family Delphinidae; genus Grampus; species Grampus griseus. The sequence goes on from NW_028132717.1 coordinate 73,136, forward strand.
AAGTTCAACATCGCAGAAAGTGAAAAATGGATAAAGAAGTTGTGGTATTTACTTACAAAGCAATATCACTCAGCAATGAAATCTATGTCATCAGGCCCTTAGCAGCACAATGAGTGGATTCAGGTATGATGATACTAACTGAAATAAGTCACAAAGCAAAAGAAACATCATAAGTTATCAGTAATACACGGAATGTAAACTTGGCTACACAGGAACTGAATTCCAAAACAGAACAGGGTCTCAAATTTAGAAAACCAACTTATGCTTGCTTAAGGGGAAAGGTGAGTTGGGGTGCTGCATAAAACCAGAGATTGAAATGAGCACAGATAAAGTTCCTTAAGCCAAATATGGAATAGACTAGAGCTACTCCTTGCTCAACGAAATGGACTCAACACCGCATATTAAACGCCTAAGAATGTACCTGAGTAGTAAGTATCTTAAAACCTATGGATTGCTATGTCTCCAAAAGAGAATCAAGCATGTGTACGGGGCATAAACGCAGCAGTGATAGGATTGGAGAGGTTCGGTGAGCAAATGAAGACCCTTTGAAGTCATATTGCATGGTACCCATTCCACGGGTCTCAACTCTCCAGGTTTAAGGTATTCTTCCTTCAGCTAAATCATGCACGTGGAACCCAGAGTATGATGAATCGTGTGAACGGGAGACGTGTTCAAATATGTCTCAGTTTTCCTCCCCTGGTACTCGGGTGCAACATTCCAGACGCTTTACTAACACTCTCCCCACTTGGAGAGTCAGCGCCTTTAACCTCCTGTTTGGCCCAGTTTGCAATTTCTGCGGAATATGAACAGGAATAGGGAGAACCAATGAGAGACTAGCTGGAGGTGTCTGGACGGGCAAATTTAACTCTCATTTCCCACCAGGAAGAGGAATTAACCAAAGGCTCAGCGTGCCATGCCGGAACCAGATTAGGGCCTGAAGCCATCCTGCGGTGTTGCGGCCAGGTCACAAGAAAGCGAGTTGAAGAAAGGAGCTCAGGGGCACTGTAATTCACAAACCTGCAGAGATATAAATGACAGCTATCGTCCAAAAATATACTGAAGTAAGGCTGCCAAGAGGACTTGAAAGCGGGGCAGAATTGCAGGAAACCGATTTCAGGAGGTAGACTGGAATTGCATTGAAAGCATAGGAAAAGAGGCAGAACGTCCACAATGATGCACTTGGCCAAAAAGGGCGTATGCGTTTTTTCCTGAATATATTCAGGAAAAAACGCATACGCCCTTTTTGGCCAACCAAGCAAGCTTGCAAAGGAAATCTGCACTACAATGAAGTCTCACTTCCCCCCGGTCAAAAGGGCCATCTGAAAAAAGTGTAAAATCCAGAAAGGCAGGACAGGCCATGGAGAACTGGGAGCCTAGTTATGCTGATGGGCGGGATGTAAATTGCCAACAGAAACTCGGGAAAGTGTATGGTGTTTCCTGAAACATCTAAAAAACAAAGCAACAGAGCCTAGGGCACTTCCACTTATGGGCCTATAGCTTAGGGAAATTAAAATCAAAAAGACACAGCCACCCCAAAATTTGGGACGCCTCTGTTTAAAAGATCCTTGTTTACAGTACAAGTTCAACATCGCAGAAAGTGAAAAATGGATAAAGAAGTTGTATTTACTTACAAAGCAATATGACTCAGCAAAGAAATCTATCTCATCAGGCCCTTAGCAGCACAATGAGTGGATTCAGGTATGATGATTCTAACTGAAATAAGTCACACAGAAAAAGAAACATCATAAGATATCAGTAATACACGGAATGTAAACTTGGCTACACAGGAACTGAATTACAGAACAGAACAGGGTCTCAAATTTAGAAAACCAACTTATGCTTGCTTAAGGGTAAAGGTGAGTTGGGGTGCTGCATAAAACCAGAGATTGAAATGAGCACAGATAAAGTTCCTTAAGCCAAATATGGAATAGACAAGAGCTACTCCTTGCTCAACGAAATGGACTCAACACCCCATATTAAACGCCTAAGAATGTACCTGACTAGTAAGTATCTTAAAACCTATGGATTGCTATGTCTCCAAAAGAGAATCAAGCATGTGTACAGGGGCATAAACGCAGCAGTGATAGGATTGGAGAGGTTCGATGAGCAAATGAAGACCCTTTGAAGTCATATTGCATGGTACCCATTCCACGGGTTTCAACTACCCAGGTTTAAGTTATTCTTCATTCAGCTAAAACATGCATGTGGAACCTAGAGTATGATCAACCATGTGATCGGGAGACGTGTTCAAATATGTCTCAGTTTTCGTACCCTGGTACTCGGGTGCAACATTCCAGATGCTTTACTAACACTCTCCCGACTTGGAGAGTCAGTCCCTTTAACCTCATGTTTGGCCCAGTTTGCAATTTCTGCGGAAGATGAACAGGAATAGCGAGAACCAATGAGAGAATAGCTGGAGGTGTCTGGACGGGCAAATTTAACTCTCATTTCCCACCAGGAAGAGGAATTAACCAAAGGCTCAGCGTGCTGTGCCGGAACCAGATTAGGGCCTGAAGCCATCCTGCGGTGTTGCGGCCAGGTCACAAGAAAGCGAGTTGAAGAAAGGAGCTCAGGGACACTGTAATTCACAAACCTGCAGAGTTATAAATGACAGCTATCGTCCAAAAATATACTGAAGGAAGGCTGCCAAGAGGACTTGAAAGCGGGGCAGAATTGCAGGAAACCGATTTCAGGAGGTAGACTGGAATTGCATTGAAAGCATAGGAAAAGAGGCAGAACGTCCACAATGATGCACTTGGCCAAAAAGGGCGTATGCGTTTTATCCTGAATATATTCAGGAAAAAACGCATACGCCCTTTTTGGCCAACCAAGCAAACTTGGAAAGGAAATCTGCACTACAATGAAGTCTCACTTCCCCCCGGTCAAAAGGGCCATCTGAAAAAAGTGTAAAATCCAGAAAGGCAGGACAGGCCATGGAGAACTGGGAGCCTTGTTATGCTGATGGGCGGGATGTAAATTGCCAACAGACACTCGGGAAAGTGTATGGTGTTTCCTGAAACATCTAAAAAACAAAGCAACAGAGCCTAGGGCACTTCCACTTATGGTCCTATAGTTTAGGGAAATTAAAATCAAAAAGACACAGCCACCCCAAAGTTTGGGACGCCTCTGTTTACAAGAACCTCGTTTACAGTACAAGTTCAACATCGCAGAAATTGAAAAATGGATAAAGAAGTTGTGGTATTTACTTACAAATCAATATCACTCAGCACTGAAATCTATGTCATCAGGCCCTTAGCAGCACAATGAGTGGATTCAGATATGATGATTCTAACTGAAATAAGTCACACAGAAAAAGAAACATCATAAGATATCAGTAATACACGGAATGTAAACTTGGCTACACAGGAACTGAATTACAGAACAGAACAGTGTCTCAAATTTAGAAAAGCAACTTATGCTTGCTTAAGGGGAAAGGTGAGTTGGGGTGCTGCATAAAACCAGAGATTGAAATGAGCACAGATAAAGTTCCTTAAGCCAAATATGGAATAGACAAGAGCTACTCCTTGCTCAACGAAATGGACTCAACACCCCAAATTAAACGCCTAAGAATGTACCTGACTAGTAAGTATCTTAAAACCTATGGATTGCTATGTCTCTGAAAGAGAATCAAGCATGTGTACAGGGGCATAAACGCAGCAGTGATAGGATTGGAGAGGTTCACTGAGCAAATGAAGACCCTTTGAAGTCATATTGCATGGTACCCATTCCACGGGTTTCAACTACCCAGGTTTAAGGTATTCTTCCTTCAGCTAAAACATGCATGTGGAACCTAGAGTATGATCAACCATGTGATCGGGAGACGTGTTCAAATATGTCTCAGTTTTCGTACCCTGGTACTCGGGTGCAATATTCCAAATGCTTTACTAACACTCTCCCAACTTGGAGAGTCAGTCCCTTTAACCTCCTATTTGGCCCAGTTTGCAATTTCTGCGGAAGATGAACAGGAATAGCGAGAACCAATGAGAGACTAGCTGGAGATGTCTGGAAGGGCAAATTTAACTCTCATTTCCCACCAGGAAGAGGAAATAACCAAAGGCTCAGCGTGCCATGCCTGAACAAGATTAGGGCCTGAAGCCATTCTGCGTTGTTGCGGTCAGCTCAAAAGAAAGCGAGTTGAAGAAAGGAGCTCAGGGGCACTGTAATTCACAAACCTGCAGAGTTATAAATGACAGCTATCGTCCAAAAATATACTGAAGTAAGGCTGCCAAGAGGACTTGAAAGCAGGGCAGAATTGCAGGAAACCGATTTCAGGAGGTAGACTGGAATTACATTGAAAGCATAGGAAAAGAGGCAGAACGTCCACAATGATGCACTTGGCCAAAAAGGGCATATGCGTTTTTTCCTGAATATATTCAGGAAAAAACGCATACGCCCTTTTTGGCCAACCAAGCAAGCTTGCAAAGGAAATCTGCACTACAATGAAGTCTCACTTCCCCCCGGTCAAAGAGGCCATCTGAAAAAAGTGTAAAATCCAGAAAGGCAGGACAGGCCATGGAGAACTGGGAGCCTTGTTATGCTGATGGGCGCGATATAAATTGCCAACAGACACTCGGGAGAAGTGTATGGTGTTTCCTGGAACATCTAAAAAACAAAGCAACAGAGCCTAGGGCACTTCCACTTATGGTCCTATAGCTTAGGGAAATTAAAATCAAAAAGACACAGCCACCCCAAAGTTTGGGACGCCTCTGTTTACAAGAACCTCGTTTACAGTACAAGTTCAACATCGCAGAAAGTGAAAAATGGATAAAGAAATTGTGGTATTTACTTACAAAGCAATATCACTCAGCAATGAAATCTATGTCATCAGGCCCTTAGCAGCACAATGAGTGGATTCAGGTATGATGATACTATCTGAAATAAGTCACAAAGAAAAAGAAACATCATAAGTTATCAGTAATACACGGAATGTAAACTTGGCTACACAGGAACTGAATTCCAAAACAGAACAGGGTCTCAAATTTAGAAAACCAACTTATGCTTGCTTAAGGGGAAAGGTGAGTTGGGGTGCTGCATAAAACCAGAGATTGAAATGAGCACAGATAAAGTTCCTTAAGCCAAATATGGAATAGACAAGAGCTACTCCTTGCTCAACGAAATGGACTCAACACCGCATATTAAACGCCTAAGAATGTACCTGAGTAGTAAGTATCTTAAAACCTATGGATTGCTATGTCTCCAAAAGAGAATCAAGCATGTGTACGGGGCATAAACGCAGCAGTGATAGGATTGGAGAGGTTCGGTGAGCAAATGAAGACCCTTTGAAGTCATATTGCATGGTACCCATTCCACGGGTCTCAACTCTCCAGGTTTAAGGTATTCTTCCTTCAGCTAAAACATGCATGTGGAACCCAGAGTATGATCAACCGTGTGAATGGGAGACGTGTTCAAATATGTCTCAGTTTTCCTCCCCTGGTACTCGGGTGCAACATTCCAGACGCTTTACTAACACTCTCCCCACTTGGAGAGTCAGCGCCTTTAACCTCCTGTTTGGCCCAGTTTGCAATTTCTGCAGATGAACAGTAATAGTGAGAACCAATGAGAGACTAGCTGGAGGTGTCTGGACGGGCAAATTTAACTTTCATTTCCCACCAGGAAGAGGAAATAACCAAAGGCTCAGTGTGCCGTGCCGGAACCAGATTAGGGCCTGAAGCCATCCTGCGGTGTTGCGGCCAGTTCACAAGAAAGCGAGTTGAAGAAAGGAGCTCAGGGGCACTGTAATTCACAAATCTGCAGAGTTATAAATGACAGCTATCGTCCAAAAATATACTGAAGTAAGGCTGCCAAGAGGACTTGAAAGCGGGGCAGAATTGCAGGAAACCGATTTCAGGAGGTAGACTGGAATTGCATTGAAAGCATAGGAAAAGAGGCAGAACGTCCACAATGATGCACTTGGCCAAAAAGGGCGTATGCGTTTTTTCCTGAATATATTCAGGAAAAAACGCATACGCCCTTTTTGGCCAACCAAGCAAGCTTGCAAAGGAAATCTGCACTACAATGAAGTCTCACTTCCCCCCGGTCAAAAGGGCCATCTGAAAAAAGTGTAAAATCCAGAAAGGCAGGACAGGCCATGGAGAACTGGGAGCCTTGTTATGCTGATGGGCGGGATGTAAATTGCCAACAGACACTCGGGAGAAGTGTATGGTGTTTCCTGAAACATCTAAAAAACAAAGCAACAGAGCCTAGGGCACTTCCACTTATGGTCCTATAGCTTAGGGAAATTAAAATCAAAAAGACACAGCCACCCCAAAGTTTGGGACACCTCTGTTTACAAGAACCTCTTTTACTGTACAAGTTCAATATCACAGAAAGTGAAAAATGGATAAAGAACTTGTGGTACTTACGTACAATGCAGTATCACTCAGCAATGAAATCTATGTCATCAGGCCCGTAGCAGCATAATGGGTGGATTCAGGTACGATGATTCTAACTGAAATAAGTCACACAGAAAAAGAAACATCATAAGATATCACTAATACACGGAATGTAAACTTGGCTACACAGGAACTGAATTCCAAAACAGAACAGGGTCTCAAATTTAGAAAACCAACTTATGGTTGCTTAAGGGGAAAGGTGAGTTGGGGTGCTGCATAAAACCAGAGATTGAAATGAGCACAGATAAAGTTCCTTAAGCCAAATATGGAATAGCCAAGAGCTACTCCTTGCTCAACGAAATGGACTCAACACCGCATATTAAACACCTAAGAATGTACCTGACTAGTAAGTATCTTAAAACCTATGGATTGCTATGTCTCCAAAAGAGAATCAAGCGTGTGTACAGGGGCATAAACGCAGCAGTGATAGGATTGGAGAGGTTCGGTGAGCAAATGAAGACCCTTTGAAGTCATATTGCATGGTACCCATTCCACGGGTCTCAACTCTCCAGGTTTAAGGTATTCTTCCTTCAGCTAAATCATGCACGTGTAACCCAGAGTATGATCAACCGTGTGAACGGGAGACGTGTTCATATGTGTCTCAGTTTTCCTCTCCTGGTACTCGGGTGCAACATTCCAGACGCTTTACTAACACTCTCCCCACTTGGAGAGTCAGCGCCTTTAACCTCCTGTTTGGCCCAGTTTGCAATTTATGCGGAATATGAACAGGAATAGGGAGAACCAACGAGAGACTAGCTGGAGGTGTCTGGACGGGCAAATTTAACTCTCATTTCCCACCAGTAAGAGGAACTAACCAAAGGCTCAGCGTGCCATGCCGGAACCAGATTAGGGCCTGAAGCCATCCTGCGGTGTTGCGGCCATGTCACAAGAAAGCGAGTTGAAGAAAGGAGCTCAGGGGCACTGTAATTCACAAACCTGCAGAGATATAAATGACAGCTATCGTCCAAAAATATACTGAAGTAAGGCTGCCAAGAGGACTTGAAAGCGGGGCAGAATTGCAGGAAACCGATTTCAGGAGGTAGACTGGAATTGCATTGAAAGCATAGGAAAAGAGGCAGAACGTCCACAATGATGCACTTGGCCAAAAAGGGCGTATGCGTTTTTTCCTGAATATATTCAGGAAAAAACGCATACGCCCTTTTTGGCCAACCAAGCAAGCTTGCAAAGGAAATCTGCACTACAATGAAGTCTCACTTCCCCCCGGTCAAAAGGGCCATCTGAAAAAAGTGTAAAATCCAGAAAGGCAGGACAGGCCATGGAGAACTGGGAGCCTAGTTATGCTGATGGGCGGGATGTAAATTGCCAACAGAAACTCGGGAAAGTGTATGGTGTTTCCTGAAACATCTAAAAAACAAAGCAACAGAGCCTAGGGCACTTCCACTTATGGACCTATAGCTTAGGGAAATTAAAATCAAAAAGACACAGCCACCCCAAAATTTGGGATGCCTCTGTTTAAAATATCCTTGTTTACAGTACAAGTTCAACATCGCAGAAAGTGAAAAATGGATAAAGAAGTTGTATTTACTTACAAAGCAATATGACTCAGCAAAGAAATCTATCTCATCAGGCCCTTAGCAGCACAATGAGTGGATTCAGGTATGATGATTCTAACTGAAATAAGTCACACAGAAAAAGAAACATCATAAGTTATCAGTAATACACGGAATGTAAACTTGGCTACACAGGAACTGAATTACAGAACAGAACAGGGTCTCAAATTTAGAAAACCAACTTATGCTTGCTTAAGGGTAAAGGTGAGTTGGGGTGCTGCATAAAACCAGAGATTGAAATGAGCACAGATAAAGTTCCTTAAGCCAAATATGGAATAGACAAGAGCTACTCCTTGCTCAACGAAATGGACTCAACACCCCATATTAAACGCCTAAGAATGTACCTGACTAGTAAGTATCTTAAAACCTATGGATTGCTATGTCTCCAAAAGAGAATCAAGCATGTGTACAGGGGCATAAACGCAGCAGTGATAGGATTGGAGAGGTTCGATGAGCAAATGAAGACCCTTTGAAGTCATATTGCATGGTACCCATTCCACGGGTTTCAACTACCCAGGTTTAAGTTATTCTTCATTCAGCTAAAACATGCATGTGGAACCTAGAGTATGATCAACCATGTGATCGGGAGACGTGTTCAAATATGTCTCAGTTTTCGTACCCTGGTACTCGGGTGCAACATTCCAGATGCTTTACTAACACTCTCCCGACTTGGAGAGTCAGTCCCTTTAACCTCCTGTTTGGCCCACTTTGCAATTTCTGCGGAAGATGAACAGGAATAGGGAGAACCAATGAGAGACTAGCTGGAGGTGTCTGGACGGGCAAATTTAACTATCATTTCCCACCAGGAAGAGGAATTAACCAAAGGCCCAGCGTGCGTTGCCGGAACCAGATTAGGGCCTGAAGCCATCCTGCGGTGTTGAGGCCAGCTCACAAGAAAGCGAGTTGAAGAAAGGAACTCAGGGGCACTGTAATTCAGAAACCTGCAGAGTTATAAATGACAGCTATCGTCCAAAAATATACTGAAGTAAGGCTCCCAAGAGGACTTGAAAGCGGGGCAGAATTGCAGGAAACCGATTTCAGGAGGTAGACTGGAATTGCATTGAAAGCATAGGAAAAGAGGCAGAACGTCCACAATGATGCACTTGGCCAAAAAGGGCGTATGCGTTTTTTCCTGAATATATTCAAGAAAAAATGCATACGCCCTTTTAGGCCAACAAAGCAAGCTTGCAAAGGAAATCTGCACTACATGAAGTCTCACTTCCCCCCGGTCAAAAGGGCCATCTGAAAAAAGTGTAAAATCCAGAAAGGCAGGACAGGCCATGGAGAACTGGGAGCCTTGTTATGCTGATGGGCGGGATGTAAATTGCCAACAGACACTCGGGAGAAGTGTATGGTGTTTCCTGAAACATCTAAAAAACAAAGCAACAGAGCCTAGGGCACTTCCACTTATGGTCCTATAGCTTAGGGAAATTAAAATCAAAAAGACACAGCCACCCCAAAGTTTGGGACGCCTCTGTTTACAAGAACCTCGTTTACCGTACAAGTTCAGTATCACAGAAAGTGAAAAATGGATAAAGAACTTGTGGTACTTACGTACAATGCAGTATCACTCAGCAATGAAATCTATGTCATCAGGCCCGTAGCAGCATTATGAGTGGATTCAGGTATGATGATTCTAACTGAAATAAGTCACACAGAAAAAGAAACATCATAAGATATCACTAATACACGGAATGTAAACTTGGCTACACAGGAACTGAATTCCAAAACAGAACAGGGTCTCAAATTTAGAAAACCAACTTATGCTTGCTTAAGGGGAAAGCTGAGTTGGGGTGCTGCATAAAACCAGAGATTGAAATGAGCACAGATAAAGTTCCTTAAGCCAAATATGGAATAGACAAGAGCTACTCCTTGCTCAACGAAATGGACTCAACACCGCATATTAAACGCCTAAGAATGTACCTGACTAGTAAGTATCTTAAAACCTATGGATTGCTATGTCTCCAAAAGAGAATCAAGCGTGTGTACAGGGGCATAAACGCAGCAGTGATAGGATTGGAGAGGTTCGGTGAGCAAATGAATACCCTTTGAAGTCATATTGCATGCTACCCATTCCACGGGTCTCAACTCTCCAGGTTTATGGTATTGTTCCTTCAGCTAAATCATGCACGTGGAACCCAGAGTATGATCAACCGTGTGAACGGGAGACGTGTTCAAATATGTCTCAGTTTTCGTACCCTGGTACTCGGGTGCAACATTCCAGACGCTTTACTAACACTCTCCCGACATGGAGAGTCAGTCCCTTTAACCTCCTGTATGGCTCAGTTTGCAATATCTGCGGAAGATGAACAGGAATAGCGAGAACCAATGAGAGACTAGCTGGAGGTGTCTGGACGGGCAAATTTAACTCTCATTTCCCACCAGGAAGAGGAATTAACCAAAGGCTCAGCGTGCCGTGCCGGAACCAGATTAGGGCCTGAAGCCATCCTGCGGTGTTGCGGCCATCTCACAAGAAAGCGAGTTGTAGAAAGGAGCTCAGGGGCACTGTAATTCACAAACCTGCAGAGTTATAAATGACAGCTATTGTCCAAAAATATACTGAAGTAAGGCTGCCAAGAGGACTTGAAAGCGGGGCAGAATTGCAGGAAACCGATTTCAGGAGGTAGACTGGAATTGCATTGAAAGCATAGGAATAGAGGCAGAACGTCCACAATGATGCACTTGGCCAAAAAGGGCGTATGCGTTTTTTCCTGAATATATTCAGGAAAAAACGCATACGCCCTTTTTGGCCAACCAAGCAAGCTTGCAAAGGAAATCTGCACTACAATGAAGTCTCACTTCCCCCCGGTCAAAAGGGCCATCTGAAAAAAGTGTAAAATCCAGAAAGGCAGGACTGGCCATGGAGAACTGGGAGCCTAGTTATGCTGATGGGCGGGATGTAAATTGCCAACAGAAACTCGGGAAAGTGTATGGTGTTTCCTGAAACATCTAAAAAACAAAGCAACAGAGCCTAGGGCACTTCCACTTATGGACCTATAGCTTAGGGAAATTAAAATCAAAAAGACACAGCTACCCCAAAATTTGGGACGCCTCTGTTTAAAAGATCCTTGTTTACAGTACAAGTTCAACATCGCAGAAAGTGAAAAATGGATAAAGAAGTTGTATTTACTTACAAAGCAATATCACTCAGCAATGAAATCTATGTCATCAGGACCTTAGCAGCACAATGAGTAGATTCAGGTATGATGATTCTAACTGAAATAAGTCACACAGAAAAAGAAACATCATAAGATATCACTAATACACGGAATGTAAACTTGGCTACACAGGAACTGAATTACAGAACAGAACAGGGTCTCAAATTTAGAAAACCAACTTCTGCTTGCTTAAGGGTAAAGGTGAGTTGGGGTGCTGCATAAAACCAGAGATTGAAATGAGCACAGATAAAGTTCCTGAAGCCAAATACAGAATAGACAATAGCTACTCCTTGCTCAAAGAAATGGACTCAACACCGCATATTAAACGCCTAAGAATGTACCTGACTAGTAAGTATCTTAAAACCTATGGATTGCTATGTCTCCGAAAGAGAATCAAGCATGTGTACAGGAGCATAAACGCAGCAGTGATAGGACTGGTGAGGTTCGATGAGCTAATGAAGGCCCTTTGAAGTCATATTGCATGGTACCCATTCCACGGGTTTCAACTACCCAGGTTTAAGTTATTCTTCATTCAGCTAAAACATGCATGTGGAACCTAGAGTATGATCAACCATGTGATCGGGAGACGTGTTCAAATATGTCTCAGTTTTCGTCCCCTGGTACTCGGGTGCAACATTCCAGATGCTTTACTAACAGTCTCCCGACTTGGAGAGTCAGTCCGTTTAACCTCCTGTTTGGCCCAGTTTGCAATTTCTGCGGAAGATGGACAGGAATAGGGAGAACCAATGAGAGACTAGCTGGAGGTGTCTGGACGGGCAAATTTAACTCTCATGTCCCCGCAGGAAGAGGAATTAACCAAACGATCAGCGTGCCGTGCCGGAACCAGATTAGGGCCTGAAGCCATCCTGCGGTGTTGCGGCCAGCTCAAAAGAAAGCGAGTTGAAGAAAGGAGCTCAGGGGCACTGTAATTCAGAAAACTGCAGAGTTATAAATGACAGCTATCGTCCAAAAATATACTGAAGTAAGGCTGCCAAGAGGACTTGAAAGCGGGGCAGAATTGCAGGAAACCGATTTCAGGAGGTAGACTGGAATTGCATTGAAAGCATAGGAAAAGAGGCAGAACGTCCACAATGATGCACTTGGCCAAAAAGGGCGTATGCGTTTTTTCCTGAATATATTCAGGAAAAAACGCATACGCCCTTTTTGGCCAACCAAGCAAGCTTGCAAAGGAAATCTGCACTACAATGAAGTCTCACTTCCCCCCGGTCAAAAGGGCCATCTGAAAAAAGTGTAAAATCCAGAAAGGCAGGACAGGCCATGGAGAACTGGGAGCCTTGTTATGCTCATGGGCGGGATGTAAATTGCCAACAGACACTCGGGAGAAGTGTATGGTGTTTCCTGAAGGAACTAAGAAACAAAGCAACAAAGCCTAGGGCACTTCCACTTATGGTCCTATAGCTTAGGGATATTAAAATCAAAAAGACACAGCCACCCCAAAGTTTGGGACGCCTCTGTTTACAAGAACCTCGTTTACCATACAAGTTCAATATCACAGAAAGTGAAAAATGGATAAAGAACTTGTGGTACTTACGTACAATGCAGTATCACTCAGCAATGAAATCTATTTCATCAGGCCCGTAGCAGCATAATGAGTGGATTCAGTTACGATGATTCTAACTGAAATAAGTCACACAGAAAAAGAAACATCATAAGATATCACTAATACACGGAATGTAAACTTGGCTACACAGGAACTGAATTCCAAAACAGAACAGGGTCTCAAATTTAGAAAACCAACTTATGCTTGCTTAAGGGGAAAGGTGAGTTGGGGTGCTGCATAAAACCAGAGATTGAAATGAGCACAGATAAAGTTCCTTAAGCCAAATATGGAATAGACAAGAGCTACTCCTTGCTCAACGAAATGGACTCAACACCGCATATTAAACGCCTAAGAATGTACCTGACTAGTAAGTATCTTAAAACCTATGGATTGCTATGTCTCCAAAAGAGAATCAAGCGTGTGTACAGGGGCATAAACGCAGCAGTGATAGGATTGGAGAGGTTCGGTGAGCAAATGAATACCCTTTGAAGTCATATTGCATGCTACCCATTCCACGGGTCTCAACTCTCCAGGTTTAAGGTATTGTTCCTTCAGCTAAATCATGCACGTGGAACCCAGAGTATGATCAACCGTGTGAACGGGAGACGTGTTCAAATATGTCTCAGTTTTCGTACCCTGGTACTCGGGTGCAACATTCCAGACGCTTTACTAACACTCTCCCGACATGGAGAGTCAGTCCCTTTAACCTCCTGTATGGCTCAGTTTGCAATATCTGCGGAAGATGAACAGGAATAGCGAGAACCAATGAGAGACTAGCTGGAGGTGTCTGGACGGGCAAATTTAACTCTCATTTCCCACCAGGAAGAGGAATTAACCAAAGGCTCAGCGTGCCGTGCCGGAACCAGATTAGGGCCTGAAGCCATCCTGCGGTGTTGCGACCATCTCACAAGAAAGCGAGTTGAAGAAAGGACCTCAGGGGCACTGTAATTCACAAACCTGCAGAGTTATAAATGACAGCTATTGTCCAAAAATATACTGAAGTAAGGCTGCCAAGAGGACTTGAAAGCGGGGCAGAATTGCAGGAAACCGATTTCAGGAGGTAGACTGGAATTGCATTGAAAGCATAGGAATAGAGGCAGAACGTCCACAATGATGCACTTGGCCAAAAAGGGCGTATGCGTTTTTTCCTGAATATATTCAGGAAAAAACGCATACGCCCTTTTTGGCCAACCAAGCAAGCTTGCAAAGGAAATCTGCACTACAATGAAGTCTCACTTCCCCCCGGTCAAAAGGGCCATCTGAAAAAAGTGTAAAATCCAGAAAGGCAGGACAGGCCATGGAGAACTGGGAGCCTAGTTATGCTGATGGGCGGGATGTAAATTGCCAACAGAAACTCGGGAAAGTGTATGGTGTTTCCTGAAACATCTAAAAAACAAAGCAACAGAGCCTAGGGCACTTCCACTTATGGACCTATAGTTTAGGGAAATTAAAATCAAAAAGACACAGCCACCCCAATATTTGGGACGCCTCTGTTTAAAAGATCCTTGTTTACAGTACAAGTTCAACATCGCAGAAAGTGAAAAATGGATAAAGAAGTTGTATTTACTTACAAAGCAATATCACTCAGCAATGAAATCTATGTCATCAGGCCCTTAGCAGCACAATGAGTGGATTCAGGTATGATGATTCTAACTGAAATAAGTCACACAGAAAAAGAAACATCATAAGATATCACTAATACACGGAATGTAAACTTGGCTACACAGGAACTGAATTACAGAACAGAACAGGGTCTCAAATTTAGAAAACCAACTTCTGCTTGCTTAAGGGGAAAGGTGAGTTGGGGTGCTGCATAAAACCAGAGATTGAAATGAGCACAGATAAAGTTCCTTAAGCCAAATATGGAATAGACAAGAGCTACTCCTTGCTCAACGAAATGGACTCAACACCCCAAATTAAACGCCTAAGAATGTACCTGACTAGTAAGTATCTTAAAACCTATGGATTGCTATGTCTCCATAAGAGAATCAAGCATGTGTACAGGGGCATAAATGCAGCAGTGATAGGATTGGAGAGGTTCGGTGAGCAAATGAAGACCCTTTGAAGTCATATTGCATGGTACCCATTCCACGGGTCTCAACTCTCCAGGTTTAAGGTATTCTTCCTTCAGCTAAAACATGCATGTGGAACCCAGAGTATGATCAACCGTGTGAACAGGAGACGTGTTCAAATATGTCTCAGTTTTCCTCCCCGGTACTCGGGTGCAACATTCCAGACGCTTTACTAACACTCCCCCGACTTGGAGAGTCAGCGCCTTTAACCTCCTGTTTGGCCCAGTTTGCAATTTCTGTGGAAGATGAACAGGAATAGGGAGAACCAATGAGAGACTAGCTGGAGGTGTCTGGACGGGCAAATTTAACTCTCATTTCCCACCAGGAAGAGGAAATAACCAAAGGCTCAGCGTGCCATGCCTGAACCAGATTAAGGCCTGAAGCCATCCTGCGTTGTTGCGGCCAGCTCAAAAGAAAGCGAGTTGAAGAAAGGACCTCAGGGGCACTGTAATTCACAAACCTGCAGAGTTATAAATGACAGCTATCGTCCAAAAATATACTGAAGTAAGGCTGCCAAGAGGACTTGAAAGCAGGGCAGAATTGCAGGAAACCGATTTCAGGAGGTAGACTGGAATTACATT
Source organism: Grampus griseus (assembly GCF_964374135.1). NCBI lineage: Eukaryota > Metazoa > Chordata > Mammalia > Artiodactyla > Delphinidae > Grampus > Grampus griseus. Next base: position 88,471 of record NW_028132717.1, read on the forward strand.
GAAAGCATAGGAAAAGAGGCAGAACGTCCACAATGATGCACTTGGCCAAAAAGGGCATATGCGTTTTTTCCTGAATATATTCAGGAAAAAACGCATATGCCCTTTTTGGCCAACCAAGCAAGCTTGCAAAGGAAATCTGCACTACAATGAAGTCTCACTTCCCCCCGGTCAAAAGGGCCATCTGAAAAAAGTGTAAAATCCAGAAAGGCAGGACAGGCCATGGAGAACTGGGAGCCTTGTTATGCTGATGGGCGGGATGTAAATTGCCAACAGACACTCGGGAGAAGTGTATGGTGTTTCCTGAAACATCTAAAAAACAAAGCAACAGAGCCTAGGGCACTTCCACTTATGGTCCTATAGCTTACGGAAATTAAACTCAAAAAGACACAGCCACCCCAAAGTTTGGGACGCCTCTGTTTACAAGAACCTCATTTACCGTACAAGTTCAATATCACAGAAAGTGAAAAATGGATAAAGAACTTGTGGTACTTACGTACAATGCAGTATCACTCAGCAATGAAATCTATGTCATCAGGCCCGTAGCAGCATAATGAGTGGATTCAGGTACGATGATTCTAACTGAAATAAGTCACACAGAAAAAGAAACATCATAAGATATCACTAATACACGGAATGTAAACTTGGCTACACAGGAACTGAATTACAGAACAGAACAGGGTCTCAAATTTAGAAAACCAACTTCTGCTTGCTTAAGGGGAAAGGTGAGTTGGGGTGCTGCATAAAACCAGAGATTGAAATGAGCACAGATAAAGTTCCTTAAGCCAAATATGGAATAGACAAGAGCTACTCCTTGCTCAACGAAATGGACTCAACACCCCATATTAAACGCCTAAGTATGTACCTGACTAGTAAGTATCTTCAAACCTATGGATTGCTATGTCTCCGAAAGAGAATCAAGCGTGTGTACAGGGGCATAAACGCAGCAGTGATAGGATTGGAGAGGTTCGGTGAGCAAATGAAGACCCTTTGAAGTCATATTGCATGGTACCCATTCCACGGGTTTCAACTACCCAGGTTTAAGGTATTCTTCCTTCAGCTAAAACATGCATGTGGAACCCAGAGTATGATCAACCGTGTGAACGGGAGACGTGTTCAAATATGTCTCAGTTTTCCTCCCCTGGTACTCAGGTGCAACATTCCAGACGCTTCACTAACACTCTCCCGACTTGGAGAGTCAGTCCCTTTAACCTCCTGTTTGGCCCAGTTTGCAATTTCTGCGGAAGATGAACAGGAATAGGGAGAACCAATGAGAGACTAGCTGGAGGTGTCTGGACGGGCAAATTTAACTCTCATTTCCCACCAGGAAGTGGAATTAACCAAAGGCTCAGCGTGCCGTGCCGGAACCAGATTAGGGCCTGAAGCCATCCTGCGGTGTTGCGGCCAGGTCACAAGAAAGCGAGTTGAAGAAAGGAGCTCAGGGGCACTGTAATTCAGAAACCTGCAGAGTTATAAATGACAGCTATCGTCCAAAAATATACTGAAGTAAGGCTGCCAAGAGGACTTGAAAGCGGGGCAGAATTGCAGGAAACCGATTTCAGGAGGTAGACTGGAATTGCATTGAAAGCATAGGAAAAGAGGCAGAACGTCCACAATGATGCACTTGGCCAAAAAGGGCGTATGCGTTTTTTCCTGAATATATTCAGGAAAAAACGCATACGCCCTTTTTGGCCAACCAAGCAAGCTTGCAAAGGAAATCTGCACTACAATGAAGTCTCACTTCCCCCCGGTCAAAAGGGCCATCTGAAAAAAGTGTAAAATCCAGAAAGGCAGGACAGGCCATGGAGAACTGGGAGCCTTGTTATGCTGATGGGTGGGATGTAAATTGCCAACAGACACTCGGGAGAAGTGTATGGTGTTTCCTGAAACATCTAAAAAACAAAGCAACAGAGCCTAGGGCACTTCCACTTATGGTCCTATAGCTTAGGGAAATTAAAATCAAAAAGACACAGCCACCCCAAAGTTTGGGACGGCTCTGTTTACAAGAACCTCGTTTACAATACAAGTTCAACATCGCAGAAAGTGAAAAATGGATAAAGAAGTTGTGGTATTTACTTACAAAGCAATATCACTCAGCAATGAAATCTATGTCATCAGGCCCTTAGCAGCACAATGAGTGGATTCAGGTATGATGATTCTAACTGAAATAAGTCACACAGAAATAGAAACATCATAAGATATCACTAATACACGGAATGTAAACTTGGCTACACAGGAACTGAATTACAGAACAGAACAGGGTCTCAAATTTAGAAAACCAACTTATGCTTGCTTAAGGGGAAAGGTGAGTTGGGGTGCTGCATAAAACCAGAGATTGAAATGAGCACAGATAAAGTTCCTTAAGCCAAATATGGAATAGGCAAGAGCTACTCCTTGCTCAACGAAATGGACTCAACACCCCAAATTAAACGCCTAAGAATGTACCTGACTAGTAAGTATCTTAAAACCTATGGATTGCTATGTCTCCGAAAGAGAATCAAGCGTGTGTACAGGGGCATAAACGCAGCAGTGATAGGATTGGAGATGTTCGAGGAGCAAATGAAGACCCTTTGAAGTCATATTGCATGGTACCCATTCCAAGGGTT